>NC_134402.1:28702303-29002303 GCF_038048845.1 Mixophyes fleayi | reverse complement strand
GGGGGGGGCATTGATAGCCACCAAACTACCGTGGTCCATTTATTTTTACTTTCTAATTCCACAGTCTATACAGGCTGCTTTTTTTCTATTCAACTACAAGTGGAGGACGGGGGGCATAGATAGCCACCAAACTACCGTGGTCCATTTATTTTTACCTTCCAATTCCACAGTCTATGCAGGCTGCTTTTTTTCTAATAAACTACAAGTGTAGGGCGGGGGGGGGCATAGGTAGCCACCAAACTACCGTGGTCCATTTATTTTTACTTTCTAATTCCACAATCTATGCAGGCTGCTTTTTTTCTATTCAACTACAAGTGGAGGGCGGGGGGGGGGGCATAGATAGTCACCAAACTACCGTGGTCCATTTATTTTTACTTTCTACTTCCACAGTCTATGCAGGCTGCTTTTTTTCTATTCAACTACAAGTGGAGGGCGTGGGGGGGGGCATAGATAGTCACCAAACTACCGTGGTCCATTTATTTTTACTTTTCTAATTCCACAGTCCATGCAGGCTGCTTTTTTTCTATTCAACTACAAGTGGAGGGTGTAATATGCACCCAAAGACGATGGCTGCATTGCCAATAGAGGAAGACAACCAGGTTTGTGTGGAGAATTAAGGACGGCCTACCAGGGATTAAACTGTTTTCTTCCTATCTTCCTAATTTATTAGCTTTAGAATTACCTTACTTATCCAAGAAACAGCTGGAGCACTAAATTAGGTTATTTTATGCCCAAAAACATTGATTTTTAATCAAAATAGCAAAACAAAACCAAAACCAAAACCAAAACATGCAAGGGCGGTTTTGCAAAACCAAAACCAAAACACGAAGGTAATCCAGATCCAAAACCAAAACCAAAACCAAAACACGGGGGTCAGTGAGCATCTCTACCAAAAACATACTGGTAGGTTAATTGGCTGCTAACAAATTGCCCCTATTCTGTGTGTGTGTGTATGTTAGGGAATTTAGACTGTAAGCCCCAATGGGGCAGGGGCTGATGTGAGTGGGTTCTCTGTACAGCGTTGCGGAATTAGTGGCGATATATAAATAAATGGTGATGATGATGAATTGATAAAATATTATATATTTTTTTATATTTCCCTTTGGGGGGAAAAATCCTTTATTTAAATAATAAATAATTTTTTTGAATCATTATCTTCTGCAATTGCCATCCTGAGATGTCGATAGCGAAAGAAGGATAGCGTCAGTCCTTGTACCACCGCCGTCCTTGTTAAATAGACTTCCCGATATTCTGCATAGTGTACGCTTTCGCTGGAGAATTGTTTCACCGGCAGGACCTGCCACTTGCGACAACACGGCAATAAGCCTTTGATACATAGGGAGAAGCCCTATCTCTAGCTAATACACAGAGACATGGCTTTTCAGGGTTTAATAAATAGTCTTGCATGTGTTTAGAACTTGGAATTAATAAATATTAATGTACAAACAAATAAAATAATAGTATTCATGTGCAAAGTGGACAGAATGTTGCTTCTGGAAACCTGGCGTTTAGAATGTTTTTAGGACACGACCCACTGGTGGAGTTTAATGTACAATTGTATCCTGCCTGTCTGCCAGGGGCGGATCTAGGCAACTGCTGTACCCGGGGCGAAGGGGGGGCGATGTAGGCCCCGCCCCCTTTCTAATTTCTAAGGCTGCCGGCGGCGGCACAGTATGTGCAGATCCGCTCGGCAGTGACAGTGTGCTGCCCGGCTGCTCTGATTGTGTTTAAAACACAATCAGAGCAGCCGGGCAGCACACTGTCAATGCTGAACGGACCTGCACAGTGTGCAGCCGTCAGCAGCAAGCCCCTGCTAGGATCGCCCCCCCTCCCTGGATCCGCCACTGCTGTCGGCTCAATCAGTCACCAAAACTAAGAGTTTGGGTTTTTTTGCTTTCTTTTTTGGACAAACCACTGATTTTATCCAGCTCACTGCAAAATGTTCTGATACAGGTTTTCTAAGCTGCAATATTTGGCCAGAATATCTGGCTGACATTATTCTTCTTGGAGCTGCTGTAAACTCTGAAAACAAATTAGGACAAAACCATAAAATATTGTGCCAAAATATAACGATCTTCTTTTTGATAAAATAAAAAGATGGATGAATGATTCAGCTGCAAAATGTTACAGATTTTCACCTCAGTATTTTATATTTCTACATTTGTTTTCTGTATACAAAATGTTTCAGAAATAAATGAAACAATATTCAGACCATACTATTAAGGTTGATGGAACCATTTATTTTAATGTTATTTGCTGCTTAACAATTCTACATAGTCTTTGGAATTGCAATGAGCGATGGAGTTTATTTTGTGATATTTGGCACGTGAGGAGGTTTCTGTACTTCCGTGATATTGGTAAATCAATCTATTTGCTCTCTGTTTTCATGATAACGACTAACGCACTTGTCAAGTTGATCATTATGGTAAATGTTGTTTCACCTCAAGCTGTAGGGTTGGCTATCCTGCACTATGGCTCCCATCGTTCCTGCAGGCTATGGTCTGCCCCATGTGGTCTGTGGATAACAGACTTCCTGTCTGAGACAAGGTCAGGATTGGAGGAATGCAGCAGACATCTCTGGACTCTCCTCGCTCCTCCCTACCTAGTCTTTCAGACAGGTAGCATGTAGACCAGGCAAGACATTGAGGAAACCACCAGATATTTCTGTCTGTATATATTTTATAGAGAAGGGGCATTAACATGCACAGCTAAAGCATACCAACCAACCCGTCCTGGAGGTAATCCGAGCAATGCCATTTGTGGGCGGCAAACACATGTAAAGTGGTGTGACGGGTGCACATGGCAACCACTTGTGATGAGCAGGGACATACTTCCAACTTCCCGCCGGGAGTCAGGACAGACCTGATGACTGGTTAGACAGTTCACTCAAATCAGAACTATCCTGCCTAAATCGGTACAGCTGGGAAGTATGAATACATTAATTAAAGGGTATTGCCAACCTCAACTCAAAATTAAGTTAATACCTTTGACTCTGAGATTTTTCTCACCTTGTTGCTGAACCTATTTCTGCACTTTTTGGGCTGGATACATGACACAAAGTATACTTGTTTGACTTTTCAGTAAATACTAGTAGTTTACTTATACCTTCTGACGTGGCAAAGAAAATCTACCCAAATTGGACAAAAAAGTGTTTTTTATTAAAATTGCAAGAAAGTGAACTAAAACCAAACCACTTTGTTTTTCCTGCTTTGGCATTAATCCACCTCTCCAAAACAGCAAAAAGTCAAATCTTATAGGTTTTTCAAAATAAAATCTGCACCTGAAAATGATAAAGCTTTTTTTTTGCTAGTTTGCACTGTCTTGAATGAAATTAATAAACTGTGTAGAAATAAAAAACAAGGCATACCAGTTTGAAAACTAGACAACCTATTACATCAAATGAGGATACTCCATCTCTGGACTTCTTAATGCTTTCTATAGTGCAAGGTGTTATTGTCTGGTGATCACTATCCTCTTTTAAATATGGAGTCCCCATAGTTTCTAAAAGTCAAGATAGGGAAAATCTGGGCATTACAACACCCATCCCCGATCCCTGGTCTGCTTATTGTTTTCTTTAGTGTAGGGTGTTATTGTCTGTTGATTACATGTGATTAACAAACAATAACTACTAGGTACCACATTTGTAAGATGTGAATCCCCTCTTTCAATCTAGGATGCCTCTGAGTCTGTGGGTGCCAGGATGGGGGATATCGGGTACTTTTAGTACCCCCTTCCTCATCCCCTGCACTATAGATTTTTTCTGTAGTGCGGTGGCTGTGCGCTGGTGTGTTCATTGATCTCATCGTGCAACTGCGCAATTACATCATCGTTCCCTGCTTCTTCTGCTAGCCCCCGCTGTCAGGAAATACCGGTTGGGGGTGGGTATGTATTAGTTTTACTATTTTGAACCCCTTCAGTGCTAAGGACGAGTGAGACTTAGCACATAAGTGCTTCTCACTTATGGAATTCCCTACAATGCTCAATCAGACTTTCCCACAGCCTTCATATCTTTAGACACCCTTTGAAATCACATCTCTTTTTTCGAGGTGACCTTATCTTCTATAACACTATTCACACTAATACACCCTCACAACTGTCCCAATCTCCACTCTGAACCACATTTGCTCCTCTTGTTTCAGCTGTGCCCTCTACCACTTAGAATGTAAGCTCTCTAATGAGCAGGGTCCTCTGAACCCTTTGTTTTCATCTCCACGTTTATTTTGCCTACCTTGTATGTCCCTGTTCTATGTATGTATTGTTTTCCCTGCTGTACGGCTCTACGGAGCACTGTGGCACCCTACAAATCTACAATAATAATAATAATAAATGTCAGAATTTGTTGATATATCAATACAGGATTAGACCTGGTAACCTCTAATACCCACTAGCAGTTTCTATAATACAGCAATATACTTCACTATCTGCATCAGGTGTAATACGAACTGCAAATCTGGTTTGATGACACAAGTGGATCTGAATAAGTAGCAGCTATATATCCCATACCCCTGGAACTTTAATCCACTAAAATAACTGGACTGTTCAGAAAGAGAAAAATAAAAAGTACGTTCAGACAATTTTTCCAGAGGACTCTGGGAGAAAGCTCCATCTGTGGCCCACTAACACCTCAAAGTTTCTGAGGATTAAAATATATATAGCACCCCCACTAAATCTGGATACAGTTATAATAGAACAGTATCTCTGAACATAAAATCTTGAGCCGGAGTATAGAGCTGGCGCAACTGTAGTGTGATTGAAAGGAGAGCTGGCAGATTCAAATAGGTACCTGCTTGAATATCAGACACAACCTCATGTAATATGTACATCATCAGGCAGCAGGGACAATGCCAATCTATAAGATTGAAGCTAATACTTAGAACCCAACGCCGGGAACACCAAGGTGCAAATCATGAATGACCGGAAGAAGGCAGGCAGGAGCCGCTACAGGAACAACGGATCAGGAGTCAGTGATAACAGTTTGTCTTGGCAATAGATTTGCCCACGGATTCCAAAACAATATATTAGTTTGAACCAACTATGAACTAATGGTAATATTTTCAAATAAGGCGAGTTGTGGTCACGACGAATAGCCGGGTCAATAAAGAAGGCAGCGATCAGACATTGATCAAGTTGAAGCCAGGTAAAATGCACAAGGCGCAGGGATGTTTGTGCTCAACACAAATTAGACTCAATAATCTGGCGTGGCAGCCTCGCACTGACCGAATCTTATAGTCCCAGCTCCCCCATGACATCACGGCTCATCAAAATAATTCCATGTATCATCATACACTTTATTTTTTATAACACTGAACTTCACTTAGACTTCCTTTTCCCCAGTTCAGTTGCTAATCTGCTTGTGGCTGGATCACACAGTAATAACTTATTGTAGAATTTGTTTCACTTAGTGGCGTAGGCGCCAATTTATGTCATTGCAAATGTACTGATTTTTGATACAGTGTGTTAGAAATTTACTGATTTCTGAGGTATTGATGCAGTAGGCATTTGTTTAAGGAAATCTGTTGTGTAACTTCGAGAGGAAATTCTCATTAAGGCTAATTAGACCTTTTTCATGTGAAGTGACAAACACTTGCTATAGCCTGTATTTACAGCAGGGGCTCGCTGCCTTTCTTTCCTGTGTGGCTTTTTATTCCTGCATCTTAGAACCTGTCCTAATAATGCAAGCAGCAAGGGATTGAGGATATCACAGATTCATGTGAATTTTGTTAAAGTTTAAAATCGCGTTAACTCCAAATTTGGAGGATATATCACATCCGGATGGTAAGTATCTGAGTAATATATTAGACGTTTCGGTGCCTGGTCGGAAAAGGGGGCTTGTTTACCCCCTGCCAGGCTGTGTCCAAAACTGTATAAAAAAAGCACTGTTTGACCATGTAATAGTACTATTATACCATATGTACCTTCTGAAGATCACTAGTACCACAAACTAGTGTAACTGTCCTTATTAGGACACTTGAGCAAATAAACATCACTACTTCAAGATCCTGCTTTGACACCTATTTACCTGCGGCAATTCCTGTGACCTACAGATTAGACCAATCTAATCCATCATCCGGCTGTTCTGAGGTTGGAACTCAGCATTCCAGTAACAACGCTCTACCCGCTACCTTGCAGTTCTGGTCAGTGTGATAGGCCAGGGGGAACCATCCACAGAAACCCTGATCTAAAGGAAGAGGTCAGGGGTACCAGCCCAGTTGCCCAGCGAGGGGGGGTACACTAGCAACGAAAGTAACAGAAGAAACCAATTTTAGGTGCCGGTGAAAGAGCCTAGTGGTGGCAGCAGCAGGCCCCTCCTACTGCGTTTAGAGGGGCGCAATTTGGGATAAAGAAAGGGGCGGTGGGAAGGCCAGCCCAGCCAGTCCCCAGCAGCACATACAGGGTGGCAATGGAGGTCCATCCGGTCACACTGCTAAATGTTTGTGAATAATAACTCTTACCATACTTCTCATACAGTGCCCTCATTGTTATACATGTGACTCTGGGTCTTTGAGCCTGGGACAAAGTCACACCTGACACGGTTTGTGTGGATGAAGATTCCCACTCATCCTTAGCATTGAAGGGGTTGAACAATGATACTGAATATGACTTTTCTGGGGTTTCTCCCAATTATCGTTATAAAGCACATTGTATCATTTGATTTGATATTATAAGAGGACTAAACATCTCTGTAAATGATGGAACGATGTCGAGCAATGTGTACTCACTCACAGCCAGCAGTGTAGGCAGATCTCTGTAGAGTTCACAGAGTCACGATCTTTTCAGCAGATGGTTATGACAGATGAAGAGCACAGATCTGAAGGTAAATCCTGTAAAACGTATATAGTGTGTGCACACGAATCAACATGCTGCTCGGGACTTTCAGTCTTTTGTAAAATCGTTAATGTTATATCACATCAGGAGATATTTTCTGTAGCGTGTACCCAGCCTTACCTCACTCTTATCTAGGAGAGCGTCTCTGAACTCTTAAAGACATCAAGTTCCTGTCAGATTGGAGAACTGGAAGACCCAGAATAAATAATGTTCAGTATTATTGCTTAACTTATAGAACTCCACAGCTCACTAAATATTCAGTGGAGTTATCCTGTTAAAAACCCAAAATGTACAGATATAAAAAAAACCTTAACATTTAGTTGTCACTGTGTGCAGGGATTTGGGTAGTGGAGGAACATGAGGTAAAATGATGATAAAGGAAAGGAGGATGTGGTCTGAGCAGGAAAGCCGAGTGGGAGGTAATGTCCACTCGGAGAGACCAGAGTAGGAAGTAAGAGAAAAGTGTTTTATGGTGATTGAGACAGTGGAGTTGTCAATGTAAATATTGAAATCATCTATAGGTAGTTCAAAGAATAGTAAATATGTGAGCCAGGCAATGAAGTTGTCAGGGAATGGAGGAACTGGACTGAGGTGGAGGGGACAATACAGCAAAATTAAGGTTGAGCCGAGAAGAGACCAATGGTGTGGACTTCGGGAGTGAGAGGGTTCTGGAGGTGTGTGGAGAAACTAGAGTACCTACTATTCCAGTCTTTCTGTCTCAAACATGGGTGTCTCTGCTATTTATACTGGAATCTGTATGATCTCTGCAAACCTATTGCGTACTACCAAATAAAATAATTGTTCATAATAGTTTTATGCAGTATGTTTTTTTTCATCACCCATTCAATCTGCTGATTAATAATGATGTACTCAATTTGCAGACAGTTCATTAATAGGGAATTTAAATGATTCATTAAAAATTAACCATAGGTTGTGATTTACAGAAATAATTTGGATCCAGACCAAGATCGGTTAAGACCTTCAAATATATATTATGCCCTGAAGTTAGCTATACCCATTTGGATTTTGAAAGCTTTCTTAGCACATAATTGTTTTACAGGAATACTTGGCCCATAATAAAGTTACTCTACTTTCTTTGTGAAATCGCCTTTTTTGTTTTGATGTAATGTATTTTACATTTAAGTACAACGGTCCTGATTTATTAGGGTACGTAAATGGCGATATGCTTAAAATCGCTCTGCTCCTGAGTAGAAACAAACTATACGCCAGAAAACGCAACAACAAATTAATCTTTGAGTGCAGTCTACGATTTCATGGGCATAACAAGGAGGGGGTTACTCAATCTATAGTAAGGACGTGCCAAGCTCCAGCGCACACAGCAACGTCCAATTCAAGATTTTGGCATCTCTAAGGCTCATGTTTTTTTGTCATTTCACTTGCACCAGCTACAGGTCTAGTCTAAGTGCTGAGTGACAGTGATGACGGCTGTGTATACATGCTAGAACATGTGTTTGCAATCAGAAGCAACTGTAAAGATGTATTTTATGTACATTAAACATCTATAACATCCTAATAAATAAATTTTCATGCAGAAAAAAAATTAAAAGAAATCCCTTTTTTATTTTTTCATGTTTTGTTATTAATATAATTAACAGGTGATATTAATTGAATAGTTTTTCTTTCTGTACGTTCTGCTGGGTCTTTATATTCCACATATGTATTGGGCGTAATCTGCAGTGTCTGTTAGAGCAGAGCGCACCTAGACCCGTATTCATCACCACACGTATCTTTACATCCGCCCCTTGTTGAATACAGACGGGCGTATGGCCTATATATGTGCGTTTTTAAAAAAAACGTACAATCGGGGGCTATTCAATTGGCCGTGTTACTGTTAAAAGTAACACGGCCTGCGCACTATTACCGTTATTATGGTAATAGTGTGCGTTATTACTGTCATTATGGTAGTTTTAACGCCGGCTTTATATTACGTAATAATGGTAATATCTTTAGCGCGGCGGTACTTTGGGGGGAATTGAATTCCCCCCAATATGTTCGCTATGAAGCAGGCCCTATATGGTTATTATTATAGGAGACATGCATATCTAATACACATTTGATGTGGGATGTTTTCTCTATCCTCATCTCACAAGATATCCCAATCACACTTGGAGGGGAGATTTCAGTTGCCGGAGAAGTGGTGCGCGGACATCGCGCTGTGCACATTGTCAGCAATTATGGTAGAAATCTTCGCTCATTTTCCTCGCACCTATATGGATTGCGTGGAAATATAAGCAGAAATCTCC
The DNA here is from genome assembly GCF_038048845.1 of Mixophyes fleayi. Taxonomy (NCBI): domain Eukaryota; kingdom Metazoa; phylum Chordata; class Amphibia; order Anura; family Limnodynastidae; genus Mixophyes; species Mixophyes fleayi. Next base: position 28,993,214 of record NC_134402.1, on the reverse strand, counting down.
GCCGCAAAGTCTCTCACGGATGTTCCAGAGACACTTTGCGGCTACTTGAATGTTTATGTGCATTGTAATCCCACAGTCCAGCAATCCCACAGTCCAGCAATCCCACAGTCCAGCAATCCCACAGTCCAGCAGTCCCACAGTCCAGCAATCCCACAGTCCAGCAGTCCCACAGTCCAGCAATCCCACAGTCCAGCAATCCCACAGTCCAATTGAATTGAACCAAATTCCACAATCAAAATGGGGCCAATTGCTGAATGAGGCAAATGTTTCAGTTTGGAAAAGTTCACTCTTCTCTAATACTGATTGACAATTCTGTCACAAAATAAGATCTTGCCCATGATATCTGTTAACAAGTGTCCATTTTAGTATTAAATCAAGTGTGTATTTTAGCCACAGTTCTCATTTAAAGCTGCATTATATTTTATCTCAAAACTCCTCATTCAGTTCATACAGCAGGTGGTTTTAGTTAGAAACCTAAGAAAAAATAACACCTTTTTCTGGCGCTTTGACAGTTAATTTTTGCTAACCCCTCCTTAATAAAGAAAGCGGTTTAAATGGTTGCCATGTACAAAATTCAGGATGGTGGTTCAAACCATCCTATTTAACGTGCGGTTTGGCCTTTAGCATATCTTACTGTTTCCAAACTGCACATAAAATCGCCCAAAAAAATCCACTTTAGTAAATTTATCCTAGTGGGTGTTTAAGAAAGAAGCATAGAAAACCCCATAAGGATAACGCATATTATAGTAAGCTTTATTCACAAACAAGATATTAGCGCTGAGTATATTTAACAAACTTATGTAGCTCTTTAGCCTGGTGTTGCTGACTTGTTCTCACTGCTGGTAGTTAGCTTTTCCATTACCTTATTCAGGGCCATCTTTTCCATTGGGCACGATGGGCAGGTGCCCGGGGGCCCCACAGACAAGGGGGCCCCATAGGCAGGGCTCTTAATTAGAATAAATAATCCTGAAAAAAAAAACCTGCAAAAAAAATCTTCAAGGGTTACTGAGCAAGTACATCTATCTAACTCTATCTCTATATATCTATATCTATATCTCTATACATCTATATCTATATATATATGTAGGGGCCACGGTGCACTGCTTTGCCTGGGGGCCCATAAGGTGGTTAAGATGGCCCTGACCTTATTAAGCTTATGTATTATTATTATGTTTTATGTATTATCTACATGTATTTTTTCAGATGTTAGAATTCAATGATCAATGCGTCAATTACTAATGTATTTTTTTTTCCAGTCATTAGAGCCCATGCGCAAATAAACCTTGATTAAAAAATACATCATTTCGATCTGTGAGTTACTCTCCCCTTCTGCCAAATACCGAGCAGTGGTTTTATTTGTTCAAGCAAATAGCTAAATGCTGCTGTTTAATGCTGTTTTTCCTTCTAAGTGGCTGTCTGTGGAAGATCCAAACCATGAAGCCAAATTCTTCTTGGACACATTGAATAATCAATGTGAGAAATGTTAAGAACTTGATTAACGCTTCCATCACTAAAAGGTCAGCGCTAGAATGTTGGAATTCGTCATCGGTTGTTGTTCCAAACTGTAGAAATGGACAGTGTCGTTATTAGCAAGAAGTAACAATTGTAGAAAGTTTTGTTGACGATGATAATCAGGGGCAGAGGTTAAGCAGTAATGATGTTGCTGATATCTGGCGTTGTAAGTGTAACAGAGGGCGCCTCTAGCAGTGTTCTCTGCATGTTTAAGGAATGCCATGTAATGATTTATTAATGATTTTCTAGAGTGCCCCAAAGACAGAAGGTTAATTTAATAAAGTCCTAGAGCAGTTGATGGCGGTTCTGCTCAGGTCAGGCCAGTGGGATGGGAAAATCCAAATGAAAATAAATATTTAATATGAAAATAACAAATTTGACAAGTTTAGTTAGAGAGAATTAGAGAAAAGAGCTGATGGAAAAGAGGATTTGAAGAACATGCCGGCACACACACATAGCTTCATGAGTTTTCAGGAGCGATGATGTTAGAAGATGAGGGAAGAGAGGTAACAGGTATATGTGTAAGTCTGTATACTATGCCCTCCCCCTGAAGAGAGAAGACTCTTTTTTCTGTAGATTCAGGTACAGTTAGATACACCCCACAGGTGTGTATCTAACCAAGGCAAAATAGAACTTCAAGGACTAATTCTAAAGTGGAAACCGTTCCCGGTGGACATGTCATTTAAGGATTGACGGAAGAATATGTGATAGCGGCTTTGGAATGTAGGGGAGAGTGTGATTTGATGGAGAGAGTTACTGACCCAAATAAATGAATGTTATCTGAAGGAGAATGATATTTGTCTATGAATCCTTGAGGTAGAGGCATAGGCCAGTACTGGTAGATGGAGAAATATCAATAAATACACTCTATATCTATGAGAACAGGTACCAGGAAGCAGTCTTGACTCTTAGTAAAGAGTACTAGCAATATCCCATCTCGTATCTGCTTTGCAGCATTGGGAATCAGTTCATAAGAGGATATCCTGGCATTTGAATGGAAATTCAAAGGAGAATGGAAATCATTAGTTGTAAGGAATGACTGGTAAACTTGGTTTGTCTGAACTTGAGCAGAGATTGCAAAGTTATATTAAATGTTTAATGTATTTGCATTGTATGATTGATCAATTGCTGTATTTAAGGTCCATATAAAAAAAAAAAAAACTTTCTCCACCTACTATAGATTCCCAAAAAGAAAACAGGGTCATCCCTTGTACATAGACGAAAGGTGATTTAATATTCAGTTTAGGAAGGATTTTCTTCAGTAAGAGCAGTAAGTAACATAGTCATACTTACCAACTATTGAATTTTTTTTTTCGGGAGCCTGCCGGGGTGGGTAGGCGTGATGGGGGGCGGGACTTCAAAATCATGTCATTTTGGCCCGTGACGTAATGACGCAAAACACGTCATTTTACAGCGGGGGAGGGGCCAAAAGCCATAATTCTGGGTGAATCGCAGTGTTTGAACCGAATTCTGCCCACTTCACTAGGAAGTGGGCAGATCAGGGAGATTGCCACACTCTCCCGGGGGTCCGAGAGACTCACGTGAAATGCGGGAGTCTCCCGGACATTCCGGGAGAGTTGGCAAGTATGAACATAGTTATGGTTTATGCAAATTGCAGCTGTAGAGGTATGGTACCAAACATATAATTGTCTCTTTTTCTACCTTGTTTATTGATGATCCTAGAGGACACTTTGGGTCTAATTCATCAAAGCACGAATTTGCCGATTTTGAGCATATCATATGCAAAATCACTCTGAGCATGCCCAGAACCACTCCATACTCCAGTAAACACAGCCCTGTCTGCTCCGTTTACGAGCGCAAAGGACACTTACTACATCTTACAATTTCAGGGAGTGAACAGGGCGGGGAAGGGGCCGTAGTCAATTTACAGTCAGGGCGTGCCAAACTCAAGTGCACGCAGCCATGTTCGAATCCAGCTCTAGGCTGGGCAAAGTTACTTGTTTTACTGCCGTCTCTCTTGCTCCAGCTACAGGGCTAGTCTAAGTCCTGAGTACTAGAGATGACAGTCTTGTATGCATGCTATAACATGTATTTGCAATCACGGGCAACTAAAAATGTATTTTATGTTGAGTAGACATTAAGATCACCCTAATGTATTTCATGGGGAAAAAAATGAAGAAAAAAAACATTTTTTTATTTTTTTTATTTTTACTATCTTATCATTTATGCCCAGATTATTAACTGGTGACGTTAATTCTATATTGTTTTTTTCTGTGCATTCTGTGAATGTGTGTTAGGCATAGGCATTGTACATATCCTGCAGAGCCTTCTGCAGTAGAGCACAGCAGACCTGTTCATCAGCGCACGTATCTTCATATCTGTTCCTTGATGAATTCGGGAGTATGCAGAGTTGCAGAGTTGATTTACCTGGTTATAAAACAAACGCACATTGCGCCCAGTATGTGTGCCTTCATGAGCCAGGCACGGTATCTTTAGCCAGCCTTCCATACACTATCATTCCCGCCAAAGGCCAATGGTAATATTTACAAGCGATTTCACATAAGAACATATGCCTTATGCCCCCTGTATGTCAAGAATGTATATCCAAAAATTAAATACATAATATTCAGGAAGATACAAAAAAGGATGTCTCGGCTAAAGCTACACCTTGATGTATTATTGAAATGCCAGTGTGAGTCCTAAAATTGCACATCTTGCTAATACTGTAATCTGTCATCCAGGTCTGCGTGGAATCAGTACTTTATATAGGCCAATTTAAAAGAACAAATTGGACACTGATATATATCTGAGTATTACTGTACTCATCATTCAGGGCCTGATTCATTAAGGACTGTAAATGCTGATACGTGCCGTGTTTTGCATAAAACCGCTCTGCACATGTCTAGAACTGGATCGTACACCAGTGCGTGCAGCAACACCCAATTCCTCTTCGAGCGCAAAGAACCCTTACAAAAGACTACAATTTAATCGGTGAAATGGGGAGGGGAAGGGACTTATGCTTGTAGTCACTGTACAGTAAGGGTGTGCCAAGCTCCAGCACAGGCAGCAGTGTCTGATTCAAGCTTTAGGTACTTGTTTTTCTGTCGTATCATTTGCACCAGCTACTGGTCTAGTGTAAGTTGCGATTACTAGTGATGACGGCTGTGTATGCATGATAGAACATGTGTTTGCAATCAGGATCAACTGTAAAAATGCAATAATATCATCCTGATAAATTATTGGCTTGGGAAAAATGGAAATATTTTCTTTTTCTTTTTTAAATGTTGTCATTAATGACTATAGGCCAGATTCATTAAGGAAAGTTAAGCAAAAGTAAGTAAGTCAGGCAAAACCATGTTCCATTGGAGGGGGAGGTAAATTTAAAATGTGATGGCAGATTTATATTTGGGGTAGGGCATGTCCTAGATCAACTTTAAATTTCAGTGTACAAATAAGTTATCAAGTATTTGTATTCTACGTGAAAAAACAGCCAGTATTTTCCTTACATGCAAAATAATAAACTAATTTGCACCCCTTGCATTGCAACATGGTTTTGTCCAGGAAACTTGAGTAAGAAAACTTACTAAATTTTTTGCTTACCTTTCCTTAATGAATCAGGCCCTATATTATCAATCAATGAATAATCTTTTTTCCTATGCATTCTTTTGGAAGTTTATATTCCACATATGTATTAGACGTATCCAGCAGTGCATTGTCCGTTGGAGCAGAGCAAACCTGATTCATTAAGGAACTTAGGTAAGAATTTTAGTAAGTTTTCTGGATAAAACCATGTTGCAATGCAAGGGGTGTAAATTAGTTTATAATTTTGCACATAAGTTAAATACTGACTGCCTTAATGGATCAGGCCCACAGTGAGGATCTGTAATACTTGGTTCTCCATGTCTGCATCCATAATGGGTTTCCATCAGCAATTAGGTTAAACAACCATATCTACATGTATGTGACCAGTTCAACGTTACTCACACACGTTACAATCTTTCCAAGCCAATTACAATAATTACTCTCTGTATGCTGTGGGTGGAATGAGATGTATATTGATATATATAAAATATACTAACCAGTAAGTTTGTTCTGTCTAGAACTGAACTGTTTCTTTTCGGTGTATGATCTCCTTTGTGTATTTAGAATTCTCAGATCACTAAGGTTCTACAGAACATTGTCTCCTGTTCTACCTCATGTTTACCAACAGTCACAGTTTTCATGGATAGATCTTGATTATTTGTCATCCAAAATGGGTGTGGCCTACCAGACATGGCATGGGCGGATTGGAATGTGGTTTAGATGGATAACGCATGGCTTGGGCAATTGGATGGTATGTTATGTATAATTGTGAGAAAGTCTTTGAACTGTTTAGAATTATTTGCATTCCTCTATTTTTGTGACCTTCAATGTGATGTGATCTTTATCCAAGTGCTAATAATAGAAAGAATTGTCTGGTTAAACAGATATCACAGAGGAAGCCTGTCAGTATACAATGATCCAATATGCACTTCTGAGCTTGTGAACCTTTTAAGATTCAGTAACTAGTGGAAGCTCCTTAGTAGCACTGACGTCAAGCAAATGTTTCAAGTACCTGTTTGCCAATCCCACACATCACTAGGTAGGTAACTCGTTAATATTGTTGAGAAGTCTAGCATGACTTATTTAGTTCTAGTAAAGTCCCAGGATTTTATTTGGGCTTTGACACAGCCTTTCCAAAGCTCTGTTTTATGAATTCTGTTAAACTTCAGCTCTGGTTTTATCCAGAATTTATAATTCCCCGAACGAATGTGAGCCATCCGACTCCTGAGAACCAAACAATCTGTCTTACGTCATGCAATGCTTCGTTTTCTCCAAACATAACATTTCCTATTGATGTCAAGAAATTCTGCGACCTCTTTTATCCACACAACGCTCTTGCAGTAGTTTTTTGGAATATCCGGACAACTGTACACAATCTATCATTATTACATGCACATTTGAAAATGTAACACGTGTCCTTACCTGTAACTGCAATTTCCACATCCGTAAAAATTTTTAAAAAGTCATCCATTATCTTTTTAAAATGTCATTCTTTCATATTCAGTTTACAAAACATACATCAGTCACTGGGAAGTATTGAAGTCAATCACTGGTGCTAAGTGGATATATTGTGGGGTATTATTCAAAAGTGGAGGGAGCAGCAAGTGGGATTAACTAGGAGGTAGTGTTGTGATAAATATGCTTCATATTGTAATGACAAACAAACATTCCAACATTTTAGACTGAACACTTAAAACTTTGTGGGGCTGATGCAGAGTTGATTGTATGCCTGTAAATTGCAGGAACTTGCTCCACGCATGCCCACAAAAAAAGCCCCGTAAGTACCTACGTCTATGTGTAGTTGTACATATCCACACTTGTGCCTGCTTACATCCATAGCGGCGTGACGGCGGTAGGAAGGCGTGTTCTAACGTAGACCAAGTAAAGTAAGACAGTGCAGTCCTGAACACAAAGGAAGGTACAATATTTGCAGACTAAGGACTGGTGCAAATACACGCGGATGATGATGCTCAATCTCCGCACTAGATAACCGATTCTGAATGGCTGATTGAGATTTACACTGGGAGCTTTCTTTCATGACTTGTGCCTTTATTTTAGGATACTGTGCATAGGCAAACCAAAGGGGGGATGGGTTTCTAGTGCCTGGAAATCCCCCTCCAAGCCTGGGGCACTGTATAATTGAGGTGGCTGGACCCTGCCTCCGCTTCACACGGCTCTGCTTGAAAAGGGAGAGCTGCGTGCACCTAACAGTAGTGCACGCAGCATTGCCCATATATATTATGGGGATAGGAAGAGTTGGAGAGCAGCCAAGCACTCTCTAAAATTATAGCGATGCCCCCATGCATGCTGGCCACACCCACTGGCGGCTTGGTGTGGAAACCCCCCTCTATAAATCTTGTGTTTGCCCCTGCTGTGCGCGTATTCAGAAAATTGCTTTGCTACTTTCATGTGCGCGTGAGAAGAAAGGTTGTAACTGCTGTGTTACATACAACTCTAATAGTGAAATCATGTTACGTTGTGAAAACAAGTATTTACAAAGTTCTGTTGTGCTTAGCACCTATTACTGAGCATGTTGGTGAACATTCGGCTGCATCAGGCCCTCTGTGTGTCGGGAAGACACTCGGTTTATGAGCTCACAAGCTGGCACCTCTGTAGTTTTTCAATTACATGTTTCCACAGAAAATAGCTAATTGTGTAGATGTTACAAAGAACACAATATCATATACAGGGTGAATGCTAATCTAAATTTAGGAGCCAGAGAGACACATTTTAATACATGTTATCAGTGCAGTTCCATAGATGAGAGAGATTGTTGGAGAAAAGAGGGACAGAGATTTTTCGGTCCACAAGAGGAATAGTTTGCATGTCTTAGAGTTCCACCACTTCTCCAGTATACTGGAGATAAGCTGGAGTGTAAGAATGATTACAGAGTATGATGTGCTTTTACCTTGTCACCACTTTCTGCTCCATCGCTTTGAAGAGTGTTTTCATATCGACATACATTTGTGTAATTGTTACTCCGTACCTGCCTTAGAGGGACGCTCTGCGCCAGGGCCGGACTGGGACTAAAAATCAGCCCTGGCATTTAAAGTACACAGGCCCACCTTAGTTCTAGCAAAAGAGAAAATATGTACCGCCGCGCAGCGGCGGCGCCGAACAGGGCATGACCTCATTGTGTTGTGGGTGTGGCCAACATGGGGCATTGATACATACATTATAATAATACATTACATTCATCACGCTCTCCCAGCCACATCACGCCATCCCCCCAGGCACATTATGACACCCCCAGCCCACTGTACTTATATATCTTTCTGGTGTTGCTGACATCCATAAGGGTGGGAACTTCCTGTAGAGTGAGCAGGGAAGCTCTTTGTCTCACGAGATTACCAAATCTTGTGATACTTAGAGTTGCTACTGTTTGTTTTTCCCAGTTAGCCACACTGTTTGTTTGCCCCAGTTAGCCACACTGTTTGTTTGCCCCAGTTAGCCACACTGTTTGCTTGCCCCAGTTAGCCACACTGTTTGCTTGCCCCAGTTAGCCACACTGTTTGCTTGCCCCAGTTAGCCACACTGTTTGCTTGCCCCAGTTAGCCACACTGTTTGCTTGCCCAAGTTAGCCCAACTGTTTGCTTGCCCCAGTTAGCCACACTGTTTGATTGCCCCAGTTAGCCACACTGTTTGTTTGCCCCAGTTAGCCACACTGTTTGCTTGCCCCAGTTAGCCACACTATCTGCTTGTCCCAGTTAGCCACACTGTTTGCTTGCCCCAGTCAGCCACACTGTTTGTTTGCCCCAGTTAGCCACACTATTTGCTTGTCCCAGTTAGCCACACTGTTTGCCCCACTATTACTTACATACACAGACACACTATTACACACACATACACACAAACAGACACTTACCTTTTTTCATCTAGCAGCAGCACTGTGCGCGCTGCTCGGCGGACGGAGAATCAGTGACAGCCGCCTATGCGAGTAATCACATGGGACGGCATCACCCCTGTCAGGTGATGCCGTCCCATGTGATTACTCGCATAGGCGGCTGTTACTGATTCTCCGTCCGCCGAGCAGCGCGCAGAGTGCTGCTGCTCGGCGGACATGCGGACCGGCCCATCTGGCCATCGGCCCTTCTGGCATTTGCCAGAAGTGCCAGATGGCCAGTCCGGCCCTGCTCTGCGCCATTACTCCTGAAATATTCTTTGGTGTCACACATAAATAAAAGTTTCAGTTAAGGTGATGTGGATCCAATGATTAATGACACAGACTTCTTTTTTGTTTGGGCCTTTACGCCATGTCCCTGATCCGCACAAACCCTGCTGGATGCACCTATAAATGACCGCTTTTGGAGGAAATCCCACCCACTTTCATCTAAGTCCCGCCCCTTTTGAGGTCTGCAAATCCATACATGCCCACTCTCCCTTGATGTCCGGGAGACTCCCAAATTCCGTGTAAGGCTCCAAGCAGGCTATTTTCCTGCATTCTGTGGGACAGGAACCACGATCTGCCTAATTTTGCCTTCACCCCCTATGACAAAATGTTGTATTTGCTTATTTTTGTCGCATGAGGGGGAGATAAAACGACACAATTCGTGGCACCCTGTCCCCTTCTGCTCCTGTAATTCACGTACCCTCCGTGATCTCTCAGAGGGGATATACCTAAAGTTGTCAAGTATGCGCAAATCGTGAAGAGAATACTCCGATGCTAACAACTACATCCCTCAGTCAGTATCCAGTAGTTATTTTACCTCAAACTGGTTTTTAGAGCAATTAAAATCACACAGAGTTGTGACTGAGAAACAATCAATGATTGCCTAGTCTTTCCTCTGTGTGTGTCAGTCGGTCTGCTGTAGGCCTGACATGCCTCAGTTAAACCCCCATTTTTGGAAGTTGCCAGAAGATTATAAAAATAAATGTGAATCTTCAGCAAATCTGTGTCTCTTTAATGATGCCCAGTCATTAAGCACATTATAAAACATTGGCAGCGCTTCAGATCAAATCCCATTTATCGGCAGATGTGTACTGAAATTAGGATAGCTGAGTACAATCAAGTGAAGTACTTACTGCAGTCATTTTTTTTTTTTTCTAAGCTGGAACTGCAAAGTTTTGTTTAAAATAAAGAACATATTAGAGAGAGCCAAAATAGTGACATATTGTGAGGCATTGGTCACAGATAAAGGGGACTTTTCATTTAAAAAAAAAAATCATGGCTAATCAAATAAAGCTCATGCTTTAAAAACCAGGTAAAAAAGAAATATGTTTGAGCTTGAAAATGAATATAGCCCTGAAGGGTCAACTTGTTTATAAATCGAGTTAATTAGCCTCTATTTTAAAAGTAAGCAAATATCTCTTTCTTTAAAGTAATACAGAATTGCTATGGCCAGGGCAGCATGGTGGCTCAGTGGTTAGCACTTCTGCCTCACAGCACTGGGGTCATGAGTTTGATTCCTGAACATGGCCATATCTGTGAAGAGTTTGTATGTTCTCCCCGTGTTTGTGTGGGTTTTCTCCGGGTGCTCCGGTTTCCTCCCACAAACATACCGGTAGGTTAATTGGCTGCTCTCTAAATTGACCTTAGTGTCTCTCTCTCTCTCTGTCTGTGCGTGTGTGTACGTTTGGGAATTTAGACTGTAAGCTCCAATGGGGCAGGGACTGATGTGAATGAGTGCTCTGTACAGTGCTGCGGAATTAGTGGCGCTATATAAATAACTGATGATGATGATGATGATGATGAAGCCACCAGTGTCTGGAGGGGGTGAGTGAGCACTTGCACAGTTTCCCCTCACTTAGATATATATAACCAGTTTCATGGTTAAGCATAGTTGCCTATAAGGATCCCGCATCCTACTCACTTTATTAGAGAAATGGGCAGGGGTGGGGCTTATTGCAGCCATTCACAGCATCATGGGGGCGTGACCATGCAGGGGGGGCGCATCATTGTGGTTCCGCACCCGGTGCAATAGGCTGAAAATAATGCTGTATATCTGCGGGGACTAATGATGTGATCTGCGTAGCTACATCCTTGGACTCGACAGCGAGATCTTCCCTCCCGGAGGGGAGATCTCTAAAGTTGCCAACTATGTGGTTAAGCGCTGGGACACCTTTTTGTTTTTTGGAGAAAGTTGCTGATCTGCAGCTGATGCTTATACTGCTCTGTTTCATTGAAAAGTCAAGACTGGCGAGAATTGCAAGATCAAAACGCAGCTCACATGATGCGTGCTCCAGACCTTAATATCCAAGTTCTCAGTCAGATCCAGTGGTGGATCCGGGGGGGGCGATCGACAGCTGCACACTGTGTGCTGCCCGGCTGCTCTGATTGTGTTTTAAACACAATCAGAGCAGCGGGACAGCACACTGCCACTGCTGAACTGACCTGCACATACTGTGCAGCCGCCGGCAGCCTTAGACATCAGAAAGGGGGCGGGGCCTCAATCGCCCCCCCCCCCCCCCCCCCTAAATCGCACCAGGTAGGACAAATGTCTAGATCCGCGCCTGGTCAGATCCAGTCGCAATTCCACACCTATGTGGCCCATTTGGAACTTGGGCCCATGACCTGCAGAATCGCAGTTATCCACCGATAGATTTTCCAGCAGTCACAACCGACCTTTGATAGATTTGATTTGTGGCTTGCGCTTATTACAAAACTTTACATTTGAGAGATATACATCTTGGTCTGCATGTAACTGGTTCACCGGAAACTTGTGCTTTATTTAAGGTTTGTAACCTGTACACAATTCTCTGTACTGCAAACATTTATTTGATATTGGCAGCTGAACACAACAGGCTGCCGCGTATCCGCTGTGTTTTAGGCCATTATATTGCATTAGGTCGCTAAAAGTTCTGTTTAAGAAAAGTATTTCAGACTGTAGCACAAATTGCAGTAAATCAAACAAACATGTTTCCAAGGCAATCTAATTAAGTGGAAAAGCCTGACTAAATCTAAGTGTTAGTGGCAGTAAAACAGGAATTAGCAGGGATCATAATGGAGATATGTGCATTTGATCTGTTCTCTGTTTTCATAACCAAAGTTACTAAATGAATTTATATTAATATAGTATTACCACAATTAGATAGCTACTTCATCTGTTTAATGTTTAATAATCTATAATCTCAGTGTTCTAAAATAAGATCAGGCTACAGATGTCTGTTCATCAATTAAAGAGGCATCTGTAGTCTACAGTCTGTTTACAGCCAAGGTTGGTTGGCCAATATCCACCTCCTCACCTGGTCGTATGCCTAGTGTGGTGAAAACACACATATATTCTCTATATTTATGCCACCCTAGACCCCTTGCATTCAGAGCATCTGTTCATTTGCCACATTGAAATGCTTTTAAAATTGAAAACTAAAACTTTAAATTGTTGTATGTCATAATAGCATCCTTGCCCACTCTCCTGTAATGTCCAGGAGATTCACGAATTCCGGGTAGGTGTCCCGGACTCCCGGGAGAGCAGAGCATGGAAGGCCCCATGATGTGATTCACAGTGATTTGCGGCCAAAATGATGCGATTCGTTGCGCCCCAGCCCCTTCCGTCCTCATACTAAAATGTTGGTAAATATGCATAATCGATACTTCATATCTTCTAATTGTGCTGATTGAGTGTGGACAGTCCAGATTTGAGGATACAGTCCCACGGAAAAGGATTTTCTGTCCATTAAGGGATATTCCAGTGATATGTGAATACGCCATTGAAGGGGTGTTTTTACGGAATGAAGCGTCCCAGTGCTTACAAATCACTGGGCACGTAACCGGGGGATGTGGCACTCTCCCTATATGCCGTGGCTATGCCCCTGTGTAGCATAGCCACGCCTTTTCTTACAAAAGGATAAGGGATGAATCATGAAAAACTTACTAATTTTCCTATATTGTCTAATAAGTATTACGAGATTTGCGTTCTTTGGTTTATATAGAGAGGTAACCCTGCATAGTTAGAGCAAAGCTGTTACCATGGTAACAGAACACTTGTTAGTGACAGTATTTAAACAAGTTGCTTCTGCAAGGTGAATCTCATAGCCAGGTGTGTGTAACCGCCAGTAGCATTTTGGCTAATGACATATGGGCAATTTGTGTGTATGCATATCTCAATCTTGTCCAACCTGCGCATATAGTGTAAGCCCCAAGCTCTTGTCACGAATCAAGGGGCATCTGCTTTGCACTTCTGCTGTCTAGCGCTTCGTAAATGAGGCCTATTATGCGCAGGGCGAAATCATGTGGGCATTCAAAGCGCCAGTGAGTCACTCGACTAAGGCGCCTCATCATTGAACGTGTGTCAGGTTAGCTCACGAATAATTGAGTGAGATCCTGCTGTCTCACTGGGTATTGACTAAACTTCCCTGTTGGCGCGGAGTCTAACAAGGTGGAAGGTGTTCACCAGGGATTCCCGCAAAAGAATTTGGACTTCTTCGGCTTCCACCTTGCAGGTCGCCGTCCTCCGGGAAAGCTTGTGTGTGTGACAGATAGAGAACGAGTTACACAGCAGGAGAATGATCCAATTCGGACATCAAATGGTGGTAACGAAGATTACCATTTATTATAAAACATTAATGCAAGAGTTCAATGAAGTTTTGAATAATTGCAACTTATGATCACGAAGATATGCAAGAGTAGTAATTGTCGGCAACGTTCATAAATTCAGACTGAACATGCAATAATCTAAGTCCAACAAATACCAGCAATAGGTGGAACACAATGCACAGTTCAATGGAGATGCCTTTTCCAGCATGATGGCACCTTGTCATAAGGCAAAAGTGATAACTAAGTGGCTCAGGGATCAAAAAAAGAAATTGAAATTTTGGGTCCATGGCCAGGAAACTTTCCAGACCTTAATCCCATTGAGAACTTGTGGTCAATCCTCAAGAGACGGGTGGACAAACAAAAACCCACAAATTCTGACAAACTCCAAGCATTGCTTAGGCAAGAATGGGCGTCCATCAGTCAGTATGTGGCCCAGCAGTTGATTGACAGCATGTCAGGGTGAATTGCAGAGGTCTTCAAATAAGGGTCAACACTGCAAATTTGGGCTCTCTGCATCAACTTAATGTAATTGTCAATAAAAGCCTTTGACACTTATGAAATGCTTGTAATTCTACTTCAGTATACCATAGCAACATCTGACAAAAAGGTCTAAAAACACTGACATGACAAACTTTGTGAAAACCAATATTTGTGTCATTCTCAAAACTTTTGGCCATGACTGTAATTCTGTATTTTCTTAGCCGATTCCTGCTCCTTTTTTGTATTCAATTAACAACATAATTAGCTGAAAGCATTGATGTGGCTCTGGCCTGATTGTTCTAGTTATAAGAGGGAGAGATAATTTTTAAAATATTATCCATACCTCCCCAGGCATTCAATCGGGACATAGGGGGAGATTCAATTAGCCATAAAGTGTCTCAGAACATCCGAGATAGAGGTGCGATGGAAAATGAGCTGAGATTTCTACGTAATTGACGGCAATGTGCGTGGCACAATGTCCGTGAGCCACATAGCCAGTTATTGAATCTACCCCATAGATGGCTGCATCACAATGTGGGTGTGGAGTCATGTTTAGTGCTTCTGACGCACTAGGACACTCCTAACCCCTAGGGGGTGTTTCGGAAGAACAACAGGACCCCCACCTGTAGGTGAGCGTTTGGGGGCAAAAACATACTTTTCTGAGTAAACAGACCCTTTTGCAAATAGGGAAATATATTAAGCAGTAGATACATATGGCTTCTAGAACCTGACACTCTTTTTGTAACATATTGTTGAAAGTGTATACTGCAGAACAAGTGTTTTAATCCAGTATATTCTATTTCAAGTTTTATTCCGGTAAAAGTAAAAATAAAATAAATGAAAAATAAACATACTCACACAATTCAATCCACCTACATCATGTGTAAGTACATTAAGTTCTGTGTGGGGAGTTTAAAGGGCAATTACACTTAATAAAAAGTTTTTTTAATGTTAATTTATAACACTCACTCCCACTTTTCCCTGCCTTGGAACTTCCTCTACACAGAGAGGCACCTTTGAACAAGCGGATAATTAATTTCAAAAATGCTTTTTATAAAGTGGATTTGTCATTTAACAAGTTGAAATATGGCCATCCTATGAAGACTTTTGGTCTCTGGAGCCTGGCCAGGTTTTGTTGGGGAAGTTGCCAAATATACAGTTATCTAAATCATTCCTGCACCTCCCAAAAGGACATTTATAAATGCCTCAATGCCGGTCCTATGGGATCTGGGAGGTACGCGTGAAGTCTATGAGGTACCTGCCATCTTTTTCTGAATGAACTCTGTGTTGTCAAGTTTGGAATCTGTGTGATTCCCTTGGCTGTTATTGGCTATTGGAAATCTATAATTATTTCATTATTGTGATGTCCTTCAGAATTCCCTTTACTGCAGGGCGGCCCAATGAGAAAAGGGGAGTCCCAGACTGAAATACACAAATGGATCTATTATACAGTGGATCTAATAGTAGCTGAAAACAGATCTGTCAGTGTTGAAAAGAGCAGAGACCCATCAGAGTCTCAACGAACTCAAGCCAAATTATTAAATAATAAACTGGATACCTTTCATTTTTGGCCCAATAAAGTATTTATTGGGCCACAAATGAAAGGACACCAAACATGCTCACACAAGACATGGGGTTGTTACTGCATCACACCTTGTATGAACATGTTAGTTATCCTAGTCTGTATTTAACTAAGGGCCTGATTCATCTTCAGTCCACTTGGGTGTTGTAATCCCAGGGAGAAATTTGTAGATTAGTAAACATCGCCATCCCATGATAAGAATTCAAAGCGTGCATCCATTTATTATAAGGTTTTACCTTTAAGACAATTTTCTGTCTTTAAAATTAATATTGTTGAGATGTGGTTAAATATCTTTTGGGAAAATTTTGTGTCAGTTTTAATGTTGAAATTGTCGACGTTTTATTTCATTGTTCTAAATATTACGAGTTTTCTAAGATATTTATGTTTAACTTTGGAATATGCAAAGAATATATATATATATATATTGTGAAGAATACAAAAACATTACAGCTTGTCAGTAATCGCTGAAGATACCAAGGATCAGATGTCAGGTAAGGGTGGCAGTGGACACCAGGGTTGTCTGGAATTGTGGTTGCCTAGTTACTAGATGTAAAATAACAAGATAACGGGCTGCTTGGAATTGTAAACAGTCGATAATTTATGTGTTATTAATATTACAGTTATTCTGATCTGTCACTGTTTGTCTTGCTCCCCAAGTGCACTCTGTGAGCAATTTGAGGAATAATAAAGAATGTACTTGAATTTTATCCTAGTTGCATTTCACTTACTAATTACGTGATTGAGGAAAAAGAGGATGGTTGGTTTTGTTTCTGGCAATTGACCATTCAAGTCAATGCTTAATGATGAGTGAAGCCTATACTCAGATTTTGTAGTGAGATTTTAAACTATTTGCTCAAGAGTTCTTAGTAAATAACACCCATGGAAACATAGGTAGCGGCTACGGGCGGCCGCCTCCTTCCCGATACCTCTACAATGCAGATTTCCTTTTGCACCCCATAGGGTTGCGAAGGGAAATATGCGATGTGGAGGTACCATAATTGCACTTTATATGTGCAGCCGCTTGATGCTGCAATCCCAGAAGGTAATTGAATATATCTCATAGAATTTGGCCTATCTAGTCTGGCCATTTTTTAACCTATGGTAACCTCAAACCTTATTTGATCCTTATCCTTATAGCTATCCCAAGGCTGTTTAAATTGCTCTACTGTGTTACCCTCTACCACCTCTGATAGCAGGCTATTCCACTTATTCACTATCCTTTCTGTGAAGTAGTTTTCCTCAGATTTCCTCTGAACCTACTTCCCCCCAGTGTCAGGGCATGTCCTCGTGTTCTAATACTTCTCTTCCCCCCCAGTGTCAGTACATGTCCTCGTGTTCTAATACTTCTCTTCCCTCCAGTGTCAGTACATGTCCTCGTGTTCTAATACTTCTCTTCCTTTGAAGAATGTTTCCCTCCTATACCTTGTTCAAACCCTTGATATAATCAATGTCTCCCTTTCACTGCTCCAAACTATACATATTAAGTTCTTTTAGTCTTTCCAGATAAGTTTTGTGCTATAGGCCATGCACCATTTTAGTTGCCCACCTATTTATATCCTTCTGGAGATATGGCCTCCAGAACTGAACACAGTAGTCTAGTTGAAGCCGCACCAATGACCTATAGGGTGGAATTCAATTCCCCCCGAAGTACCGCCACGTAAAAACTATTATCGTTATTACAGTAATATTAACTAGAGATGGGCGGGCTCGGTTCCCCGAGATCCGAACCCGCCCGAACTTTGCCTATCCGAGTACCAAGCCGAGCAGGCTCGGTACTCTACCACCCGTTCGGAATCGAAATCGAGGCAAAACATCATCGTGACGTCGTCGGATCTCGGGGCTCGGTTATCGCGATATTTTAAATGCATAAATACCAGCCTCCACAGCAATCCATCTCCATTTGACAGAGGGAGAGAGCAGGGTTAGGTCACAGGCTGTATTAGAGCAGGGACAGAGCAATAATTGTATACCTTATTCCTTCAATTCTGCTACCAATTCTATTAGCAATTGTTAGAGCAGGAAGAGAGGAGAATACAGGAGGTATTTTTTTTTTTCAATATTTTGCACTACAAGTGCTTTGGGGTGTCCCATATTCCCCAGTGTGAAACAATAATTTTTCTGGCTGCCAAAAGTCATATTTAGCAGCAGTATCTATACAATATTTTGCACTACAAGTGGTTTGGGCTCATTAAAATGGATTCAAAGCAGTCCACATATGAGCAGAATCAGCAAGCAGGTGCTGGCACCAGTCCTGATGGTAGTGTTCCCAGTACATCATCTGGTAAAGCCTATGTAAAAGTAAATAGTGTTTTTAAATCAGGGAAAAAAACACACCAAAAAAAATTTACTGTGTTGAAGCGAAAAAAGAAGTGTAACTGAGGAAAAGTGCCGATAATTTTTTTTTGCCAACATGCCATTATACACACGCAGTGGCAAAGAAAGAATGAGGCCTTCGCCTTTCTCTATTAGTGCCAGATCAAAAAATGTTACTGAGCCTTCTTCTTGTACGGTCACTCATGACCAAGCAAGACCAAGAAATTTGCAGTCCAAAAGTGGTGCACAACTACTGTTACGCGTGAAAGCTGAGCTGCAAGAAAACAGTAAGGCAGTAGAGGAAAATTTATGCTCAGAATCAGAAATGACACCAATCCCTGTGGAGAGTACATCCACCAGTGGTATGTGTAATCGTAAGCATTCTGATAGTGTACCCATAAAGAGGGGCCCTTTCAGCAGTTCTGCTGATGTGTGCCTGAACAGTCCGAGTGTAGCCGCTGATACACCAATTGAGGATGCCACTTTGGAATTAGAAGAGGATGAGGGGGAGATTTGTGTAGGCGACAAGGGCGCTAATGAGGATGTTGATGAGGATGATGCAGATACCAAACTGCCTTTCTCAATTTCTATTTATATTCTACAGTCTATAATGGCTGAATGATTTTCTATTTTACTCCTAGTGGAGAGGGGGTCTGATGCAGACAGATACCATACTGCCTTTGTCCATTTCAATTTATATGGTATAGTCTATACCGGCTGAATGTTTTACTATTTTCTACAAGTGGAGGGGGGCCTATACAGACAGAAACCAAACTGCCTTTGTCCATTTCTATTTATATTACACAGTCTATAACGGCTGAATTTTTTCTATTTTACTCCTAGTGGAGAGGGGGTCTGATGCAGACAGATACCAAACTGCCTTTGTCCATTTCTTTTTAATGTACAGTCAATGCAGGCTGATTTGTTTCTATTTAACTACAAATGGAGGGTGTAATATACACCCAAAGACGATGGCTACATTGCCAATAGTTAAAGATGGAGGGGAAAGACAGCTAGGTTTGTCTGTATAATTTGCAGGCAAGTGTTCGAATTAAGGACGGCCTACCAGGGATTAAACTGTTTTTTTTATAATTTATTAGCTTTAGAATTACCTCACTTATCCAAGAAACTGGTGGAGCACTAGATTAGGTTATTTTAGACCAAAAAAATGGTAATTTTTTCAAAAATAGCAAAACCAAACAAAACCAAAACTAAAACACGCAAGGGCGGTTTTGCCAAAACCAAAACGCAAAGATAATCCAGATCCAGAACCAAAACCAAAACACGGGGGTCAGTGACCATCTCTAATATTAACCCGGCTTTCTGCTCGCAGCACAGGGAGCTGCGAGCAAAAAGCTGGTATTTAATACTGCCATAATAACGGTATTTACGCACACTATTACGGTAATAGTGCGCAGGCCGTGTTACTTTTTCAAGTAACGTGGCCAATTGAATTCCCCCCATACAGTGGCATTATTACTTCTCTCTGCTACTGATTTCTCTCCCTATGCAGCAAGCATCTGACTTGCCTCCTTCATTTGCTTTGTTACATTGCTTACCTGCCTTTAAGTCACCCGAAATAGTGACTCCTAGATCCGTTACCTCGTCAGTAATTTCCATTATAGTGCTGTTAATACTATATATAGCCTTTGGGTTTCTGAGACCCAAGTGCATGATTTTGCATTTTTTGGTATTAAACTGTAGTTGTCACTCTCTTGATCATTCCTTTAGTCTACCTAGATCACCAATCATTTGTTTTACCTCCTGGTGTGTCTACCTGTTACATATCTTTATGTCATCTGCAAAAAGGCCTACTTTCCCTTCACTACTGTTTGCAATATCACCAATCAGGCCCGGCGCTCCCATTAGGCAAGGTTACGCAATTGCCTAGGGCGCCGGGCTCTGGCAATGACTATTGTAGTTTAAAACTGTGCGGCGACCGCTGACCATACCTTCCACGGCCGCCGCACAGCTTCCGATAAATCCACGGGGAGGGGGGAAGGGGCTATGAATCACCACAGCCGACTCTCTGCTCCGTCTCCTCCCCTCCACTCACTGACTGTCGGGCGTGACATCTTCACGGCCCGACAGTGTCTGTGAGTGGAGTGGAGAAGACGGAGCAGAGAGGAGCAGTTTAATGGAGGTAAGATAAGGAAAGACGTGGGGAGGGGAGGGAAGCGCCGATTTTGACAGGGTACCTGTGGCGGGGAGGCGCCGATTTTTAAAGTGTACCTGCGGCGGGGGGGGGGTGCCGATTTTTAAAGTGTGCCTAGGGGAAGGGGGGGCGCCGATTTTGACAGTGTGCCTAGGGCGCCAAGGACCCTAGCACCGGCCCTGTCACCAATAAAGATATTAAAAGCACTGATCCAAGTACAGATCCTTGGGGTACTCCACTGATAACCTTTCTCTCCCGTGAGTGCACTCCATTTACTGTAACTCTCTGTTTTATATCCTGCAACCAAGATCTTATCCATTCAGCCATCTTAGAATACAATTTGAGTTTATTTAACAGTCTGTGATGTGGGACAGTGTCAAAAGCCTTACTAAAATCTAGATAAGGTACATCTACGCCACCCCTTAATCTATTATTTTAGTCACCCAATCAAAAAGGTCAATAAGATTTGTATGACATGATCTCCCCCAGTATATCCATGCTGTTTGGGATCTTGTAAATTACTGGATTTGAGATATTCTACAACTCTTTCTTTTAAGAGTGCTTCCATCAATTTCCCTACTACTGATATAAGACTCACTGGTCTGCAATTGCCTCTTCCTTGCTTCCACTTTTGTGCAGTGGGACTACATTCACTCTTTTCCAGTCCTCTAGAATTACTCCTGTACATAGTGACTGGCTGAATAATTCTCTTCATGGTGTTACCAGCACCCTTTTAAGTTATTTTAGTATCCTTGGATGTACCCCATCTGGCCCCATTGATTTATCCACTTTCAGTTTTGAGAGCTCTGTTAGGACCTTCTCCTCTGTAAATGTACTTGTATCCACCTCATTTTTATGTATATACTTGCAACTTAATTGTGGCACCTTCCCCTCTCTTACTGTAGTGACCAATAAGAAAAAATAATTATTAATATGATCTGTCTCCCTCAACAAGACCCTCACTCTCTGTATTTAGTCTAATTATTCCTCCTTTTGTTTTTCTCCTTTCACTTATATACCTAAAAAACGTTTTGCCCCCTTTACCTACTAACTGGGCCATTTTTTCTTCAGATTGAGCCTTTGCACATCTGATTACCTTCTTTAGCCTCCTTCTATCTAACAAGATACACCTCTTTGTCTCCATTATTCTGATTCTGCTTATATTTCCTAAAGGTCGTCAGTTTTGCTCTCACAATACTTGGCACTTCTTTTGCAAACCACCTTTTCCTCGTGCTTTTCTTGACCCTTTTGTTACAAAAGTCTGTTGCTTTTTAGTATTGTACTTTATATTTTTTGCCTGCGCTCCTGCACTGCTTTCAAGTTCTGCTACTCTGCCAAAGAGTCACTTACACATTTTCCCATCACTACAAAGTCAGCCTTCCTAAAATCGAACAACTTTGTTTTTGTGTGGTATGAGTCGGTCTCTGTCTTAATAATAAACCATACTGCTTGATGGTCGCTGGATCCCAGGTCCTCACCCACATTTACATCAGATATTCTGTCACCATTTGTAAGAATTAAGTCTTTGTGAGTGGGCTCCCTCACCATTTGCTTGAGGGATGCTCCCTGCAAGGAGTTCAGAATGTCCCTACTTCTAGTGGAACTTGCAAAGCCCCCGCCCAGATCACATCTGGTAGATTAAGGTCACCCATAATTATTACCTCTCCTTTTAATGCCATTTTATTGATGTCCGGCAATAGGTTCCTGTCCAGTTCCTCTTCCTGACCTGGTGGTCTATAGATGACCCCAGTGAAGAACAGTCTTCTCCCCCATTTCTGTGATCACCCAAATTGCCTCAGCTTTTTCTCCAATACTTTGTATTAAAGTAATATTTATGCTTTTATCATATAGAGATGCTCAGCTCTCCGGCAATACTGGCTGGCTAGCCAATGGGTGAGCCACAAAACTTCCACCCAAAATAGAAATAAGTTAAAAAAAATATAGTAAAGAATAGATTTTTTTTCATATATTTAATTTATGAAAAATGCTTTATTTAAATAATAAAACGTTTTTCATGTGTAGAGAGTCTGCTATCGCTTTCTTCATTCATAGAAAACAAGAGGATTGCAGCATTCATTACTACAACTAACAGTCTGTATTTCACCACTGAACACAAGTCATGGAGGCGTTAACGCCTTTGAAATACTCCTAAACCAGCAGTGAAGGCTTCTTCCAATTACACAAACTGTTCAGTTTAACAGGTGAGACCCTGTACAGGTACACCCCATTCATCAGTAACACGGCCCTAGCTCTCAGCACATCAAACACAGCCGCTGTTAGACACTGACCGCAGAATCTATTCCAGTCTCCTATTCTTCTGACACTTACACGTATTCAGTCTGATCTTCACAAATTAGGAATCACAAAGGAGACTCCTCTATCTCGAGCTTGTCAAAGGCTCTACGAAGATTGCTCAATGTTGGCATATGTCATCAATAAAGTCTAAGGCTGGATAATGTTAACATTATTCATATACTACAGATATTATTCAAATTTGCATACAGTGAATTTGTGGTTAATTACCAACATAGTACCAATATGCTTAAACCCATAGCAAGCAATTGTGGATTCAGTGTATATAAGTGAATGTAAATGTTTAGTCTTATATTGCATATTTGCACTTTTGAAAGCAAAACTCCTAAATATCAGTGCATTTTACAAGTCCCTGATTTCATACCCAGAATATGAGGCCACACCTCTACTACCACAGAAATCAGAACAGTTCCATGATTTCTCCCCTTTTAATTAATATAACCTGTTCATTTATTTTAATAATGAACAAATCTTGCAATTAAGGGAACGTCGATGTCATTATTTCAAGTGTCACATTTGTATGTGTTGAAAATGAATATATTGCTTGTTCGTTGTACACATCTGCCTACGTGCGAGGCTATATATTTTATCTCTTGTCTTACAAACACCTCCAGAGCAGGCAGAATGATTTAGAAAAATGGGATCGGAGTTGTAAATTTTAGATCAAGTGTTACATTTGGGGAATGAGAGCAATTATGATACTGATTCACTGAATGCCATATCTTTACTTAATTATTAATTCGCTGAAAAAATTAGAAGCGTTAGAGATTTTTAAGCTATTTTCCCTAAGGAGAGTATGCAAATAAACTACTTCTGTACAGGAAAACGACTTTAGAGTAATCCTAGCCGCCACCGATGACCCCTAACAAGGGCGAAAGGTAGACTTTCTACGTCACCACAAACCTGTGTTATTCTCTAAATACCAGAGGGAAGAGCATCTACTCAAATGGCTGCTTTGAAATTCATTCACAATTGGTCATAAAAAACAACTTTATTGAAAGTGTGAAACCTAAATATGTTGTATTAAGATTTTTTGTTCCATGGAAATGCTGAGGATGATTCATTTGCAAACTATTGCACAAAACAGTTTTTGCTATCTCTGCCTCCAAACTCTGCTTGACATAGGCAAACCAAGGGGGTGTTCCTAGTGCCTGGAAACCCCCCTCCAAGCCTGGGGCACTGTATAATTGAGGTGGCTGGACCCTGCCCCCACTTCACACGGCTCTGCTTGATAAGGGAGAGCTGCATGCACCTAACAGTAGAGCAGCCAAGTACTGTCTAAAATTATAGCCACGCCCCCCTGCATGCTTGTCATGCCCACTGGTTTCGTGGTGTGGAATCCCCCCTCTACAAATCTTGCATTTGCCCCTGCTTGAGATATTTTATTTTTCTTTACAATGGGCTTTACAGGTAACCAACTTCCACTACCCCATGTTCTTATACTCTTCTTCAATTATGTTGACTTAAGTTTTTTAATGTTCGATATTATTATTAATGTTTATTTTTAGGGCACCATATGAGGTCCACAGCACCGTACAGAGGAAAGACAAGAAGAGAGTACATGGTATAACAATACAATACAGTAAATAACACTACAACTCTCAACACAGCTCCTGGGGTGCAACGGGTATATTCAGTGCAGGGAGGAGGTATACAGAAAAAAGAGCACAGGGCCAAGGACAGAACCCTGTGGGACTCCTACAGGAAGGATGGATGGGGGGGGGAAGAGGGACCATAGGTAGAAACAGAGAAAGAGCCGTTGGTGAGGTAAACCATGAAAGGTGTCAGAAAGACAAATGGTGTAAAGGGTGTAGAGTAGGAGAGGGTGATCCACTGTGTCAAAGGCCATAGAGAGGTCCAGGAGGATAAGCAGGGAGAAGTGGCCCCTGGATTTAGCCAAGAGAAGATCATTGGTGACTTTGGTCAAGGCAGCTTCTGTGGAGGGAAGGGAATGGAATCCAGAGTGGAGAGGATTAAAGAGGGAGTTGTCAGAGTGGTAGTTGCTGAGATGGTTATAGATCAAGCCGCTCAAGTATTTTTGAGGCAAAAGGGAGAAGGTTAATGGAGTTAGAGAGACGGATGAGATAAGCATATTTAAAGGATGAGGGGAAGATTCCAGAGGAGAGGGACGGATTGAAGAGGTGAGCAAGGTGGGAGCAGGCAGTGGGGAAGAGGGAGCGAAGGAGGTGAGAGGGGACGGGGTCCAGGGGGCAGATTGAGGGTGTAGAGGATAATAAGAGAATGGACTTTGTCATCAGTAGTGGGGCGGAAGGAGCACAAGAGGTGGTAGCTGTAGTGAGAGGAGGATGGAGTAGTAGGGGTGGCAGAAGGGTGATCGGAGGAGGAGATTTTGTGTCTAATTGCCTTCTATTTTACTTCCCAAATTGAAGTAAGTGGCAGTAAGGGAAGGGAGGAGAGGGTGCAAAGGAGTGTGTTGACAGTGGCAAAATGGTGGCATGGATTGGAGGACTGTGAAGAGATGAGAGACGTGAAGAAGGACTGTTTAGTGAGGGACATGGCGGAAAAGTAGGATGAGAGGATTAATTTGAAATGAAGGAAGTCTGCCAAGGAACAAGAATTCCTCCAGGGGTGTTCATCGGTACGTGTGCATTTTTTAAGCAAATTTGCAGTGCCAAGGTTGGGCATTAGAGTGGTGAAGGTGGACAGAGCCAAGAGTAGTGGTGAGGATGTGGTTGTAGAGGGAGGCCATCTGGATGGGGGAAAGCAGGGTGGATAGAGGGGAGAAGAGAGTTTCAAGAGGCAAAAATAGCAGACTCAAGAGCATCAAGATTGCATCTTGAAAGGGTATATTTTGGCATGGGGAGGGGTGCAGGAGATGAGGAAAGAGTGAAGGAGAGGACAGGATGGGAAGAGAGCAAATTGATGGGAGAAGACAAGGTCAAAGGAGTGACAAAGACACTGGGTGGGGAATGAGGTAATTATATGTGATATGTGTGAAAGCGACTTTGGTTTAGCCTGCTGGACACCCCTTCTCATCCAAACCGTGTTTTGATATTACTTGTATTATAGTGGGTTAACCATGTATGTATGTATTTTATGTCCATTGTATATTTTTAAATGTTGCCAGATGCCGTTGCTCACATCTACTATTGTGTTAACATTTCAGTTGTATACTGTAATATGCCTCCTTACCATTGCATTCTGCTTAGCAGGTTGCCTGCAAGTGAGCTGAGGACTGGGGAAGGTCCACTAGTATTCCCTTGGTGAGAGGGGTTTTAAAAGATGCAGGGCATAGAGGTTTTCTCTTCAGGACAGTGTTGACTAGGAGTCACTACTCAGACTGGTCCAGGATTATGCCTGTACGGACATGGAAGCCTCAGAGAACTGTACTTTCTTTTTGGACCAACTAAAAGTAGGAGGACATTGACCTCAGTTCCTGTGTAGAGGATCACCTTATTCTTCAATATTTTTAAAGTAGGCCTATTTTTTTTACCTATTTTTTCATTATTTTTTTTTTTATTAAGTGGATTTGGAAGCCCATGTATGGGCTTTGAGTACCACTGCGCATGTGTGAACCGTCCAGCCGGGTCACGCATATCCCCTCAGACTGTCTCGGTGACACGGTATGTTAACCATCCCTGCTTCCATCCAATATCACCGAGGCAGTTCAGTATCACTCAACTGCCTCGGGCGAGATTTTAATGATAAATTACGGCCTTAAGTGGCTTTTTATCTCTCTTGTCGTCTAATATTAATAATTAGATCTCTGGAACTGGGGACTGGATGAATGGGAGGAATAGAGCGAAGGACGGAGTCAAGGGGATACCAAGCTAGCAGGTATTGTTTTCGGTGAATTAGATATGAGGGGAGGAGATAAGATTATAGGCTGTTTTTGACATGTGAAAGGTAGGTTGAGTTGGGACATCGATATGTAAATAGCAGAGGTGTTGATATAATATACATTTTAATAGCTGGTTTTATAATCTTTCGAACATACCCCCACTTGACCTAGGACCGAATGAGTAACCACGATGCAAAGAAGATGTACAAATCTGGGTTACATTAGAATATTTAAGTTCTTTTTCAAGTCAAACATGCAAATGATTGTATCTAATGCTCTAAAATGCTTTTAGTATGACTTTTTTTGTAACACAATAAATGTATCAATGTCATAAATTAATTTGTTTCTAAGTGGCATTTTCTATTGAAGTTGATAGAATCTGCCGTGTTCAAGTTATAAATTGATTTTTTTTCTTCTTTTTATTATCTTTCTGTGTTTCTAGATCCATACTCTTGAATGCTGTCTTTTTATCCCCATGCCATTTTCTGCTGCTTAGATGCTTGTTCTTAAGTTCCATTGAAGCTGGTATTGCGGAATAATAGAACTATGCCTTGTTGTGTTAAAGAAAACTATTGCTCATCTTTTGTGTCTGTATTATACTTTACTGCTGAGTTTAATGTCCATTTTGGCAAGAGGCTTATCTTAGCTAGAAAGACGTTTTCTCTCCCATTCATCTGCCTCTTTTAATGGTTACTTGTATCTCATTGTTCAAAACCAAGCAGTGGCTGTTTCAATCCATAAAAAAATTGACGGTAGTTTGATAGTAATTCATTTTTAGTGGCTGTGAATAATATTTTTTAAAAGTGCATTTGCTTTTACAGCAGGCAGGAAAAAGACAATAAAATTCCAAGTAAATATGCCAAATACTTGTCTTTCCAGTGCATTCATTTGTATTTCTGCGGTGCTGGGGGGAAACAGCTCTGCAGCATCTGTGACAAAATAATAATAGTTATCGTTAGGTTGGAATGATGGGATGAGTATTTGTGTTCCTTTTTTTTATTATAACCTAGTGTTTTCTCATTATTGATGGTATTATTGTGAGTATCAGTTATGTATGATTTTGTAAGTATACCCTGACATATCCAGCGACATTGCGGATGTAAAGTGCACTCATATCATAAGACCCAAGTGCCTCAACTTGGGCAATCTGTGCTCAAGATTATCTCTATTTAACATTTGGGGCCCGGTTGAGATAAAACGTGCGCTGTTTGTGTAGCGTATCTTTGCAGGGTTTTTTTTTCACATTGTTCATGCACAGAAAGTGAGTGCACAAAACTGCGGCTATTCAGACCTGCAACTATTTGCCATTTACATGTCCTTATTCCTAAAGAGGACTGACAGGGGGAGGGAAGGGGTGTTCTAACATAGCCAATGTCCAGTAAGGGCACCTTCCAGCAATTGCATACGTTTTCAGCCTGGAACATAGTCACAAAGTTGGCTGAAAATTTGCGGGTGGTCAGGGGCAGGTGTAAGTAGCAGATGATGATGATGAAGAACACAAGTCAAAGGTTCAGAGTCCGGGTACAGGCAGAAGGTCAGGGCCACAGGCAAAGGTTCAGAGTCCGGGTACAGGCAGAAGGTCAGGGTCACAGGCAAAGGTTCAGAGTCAGGGTACAGACAGAGGTGATACACAGGAAAATCAATCAAAGATTTAAACACCAACACAGCACAGGAGCAGGTAGCAAACTGGAACAGAACGCTATAACCGGCAGTGAGGCTCAGTCCTCACTGCCTTAAATAGTACTAAAAGCCAATCAGGGCAAAGCCCTGCAAGTATCCCCAGGACTTGCCTAATTAATTAGCAGCGCTGGTGGCCAATGAGGATGCAGTGCCCAGCTGCATAAATAATCAGGGCTGCAACATAGGACCTAATCAGCCAAGGATGGCCGATCCTAAACAGCCCTGCGCGCGTGCGCCCGGCTGTTTGTCAGCTGGTCGGGCGCTGCAGCAGGGAACATCTAGCGTCCCGGTTGTTGCCTAGGCAGCCGAGACGAGGGAGGCGGAAGTGAGGCCCCGGTCGTCATGAGGACGGCCAGGACGCCACCAACAGGACGAAGAGAGTCGCGGCAGTGTCCGAGGCCGCCACAGCTGCTAACACGAACCACTTGTAATTAGACATTTACAAATTATTTGCAGAAGCTCATTGAGGCTTTAGTAGATTAGGAGTTGCCGAGCATGTTCTGGCATTTTTAGTTTTGTTGGGAAGTTGTTCCTGCTGTATTAGATACGTTATTCAAGTTTAAATGATGCTTCACAGCTATTGCGTTTGTAACATATCAAATAAAAGGTTTTTGTACTTGTTAGCAAGTTGGACTTGAGTGTGTCAGGTGCCGCCTCCGCACTGACAATAGGTGCGAGAAGCGGCCGCCTGTACTCTGGCTTCCTCCACTTCCGGTCGCGGTCTCTCTCGCATCCCGTTGCTAGGCGGTCATTGGCGAAACTTGAACAGCCGATTTTTATTATTATTATTACCTCTTGGGAAATTAAAGTGGGTTTCTCTTCAATGCAGTGGGATACGCTCCTCCATATATTGGATCTATCCATTTTTCGTTTTGGATAAATATTAATGCTATACTTCTTGAAGTAAATTACTTTTTTTCTGTGGGCCCCCAGTGATACACAGTTTATTAATTATTTAGCTATTCATTTGATATTTGGTAGCGCTTTATCCATATGATTATTTGTTGCAATATTGTCCAGAGTTAATTATTGCATTTTTTTAGGGTTTTTATTTTTATCTTATTTTTTTTCTTTTATTCATTTATTATAAGAGATAATTATTTGTTTATATTTACTGTGTGAGACCATCCCTTGATTCTTTCTAGAGGTTTATTGTTCTTTAGATAATTTTCAGCACTGCATTTTTGTTTGTGTATAATCCGGGATAGTATTTGAAATAATTTTATGGATTTATAATTAATTACACAAAACAAAGCTATTAGTAAAATGCTTCCTAATATTATACGAAGATTAAATGAAAACTCCACCCACACAATAATTATTAATTTAAGAGCCTAATGTTCTGATTCAGTTAGCCGCGAGGTTCTGTAGTAGCCTTGCGGATTTGTTTGATGCGCGCATTACCGGCAATTACAATAATGAAAACTTTGTTATAAGACCAAAGGTCATTACCACAGCACCACGTGTAACCCTCTACATGATGACTCTGCCCCTGAATTATGAATTGTAACCAGGGCCTGATCAGCCAATAGGCTGACAAGGCTGCAGCCAGTAGGGCGCAGCGTCGACAAGATTTTTTTTCCGTTTTTTTTTTTTTTTCTAAATGTGGCAGCCGGAGTCACCGGGACCACCCCTGGTCTAAAGGAGCGGTCCCGACTGCCACTATCACATGACAGCCAGTCTGGCAGCGATCGCTGCTAGCTGTTTGTCAGTGTGTCCGTGGGCGCTTCTTACTCTGGTCACGTGAGATGTGGAAGTCCCATGGCCACACTGACAGGCAGCTAGCAGAAATCGCTGCCAGATTGCCTGTCATACACAGCGCTGAAGAGAGGACTCCACAGCGCCGAAGAGAGGACTTCACAGCAGGTAAGTCCGTTCTAATTATCTCGGTGGCAGGTGAGCAGGCTGAAGGGGGCAGGTGAGGAGGCTGAAGGGGGCAGGTGAGGTGGCTGAAGGGAGCAGGTGAGGTGGCTGGAGGGGCCAGGTGAGGTGCCTGGAGGGGGGGAGGGACTACGACTGAAATAGCCTAGGGCGGCCGGAACCCTTAATCGGGCCCTGGTTGTAACTTATGTCCTATCCCGTTTTTTCCCTAGGTTTATAGTCCCTCAATTTCGCTGAAGCTCTCTTGAATGTATAATATTCCTAACACGTCGTAGCACCTAAGTTAAAATAACTGCTCAC
This sequence comes from Mixophyes fleayi, assembly GCF_038048845.1. Lineage (NCBI taxonomy): Eukaryota > Metazoa > Chordata > Amphibia > Anura > Limnodynastidae > Mixophyes > Mixophyes fleayi. Next base: position 28,963,180 of record NC_134402.1, on the reverse strand, counting down.
TACCTTCACATAGACTGAAACTGTTGTCTATACCTGCCCACATTGCTTGACTTATTTCTGCCTGAAGGTTCTGACAGGGCGGAGAACTCCAGGTGCTAGAGCAAGGCATCCTGGGACAGGTAATTCTATGAGCGAGAGTGGTCTATGGAACCCACTATGAATGCAGTTTGAAGTACTCAAAGCCTAAGATTTCAAAAACATTGTGCGGCACTAGATCGGCTAGACATAGGAAAGCAGTTTTGTAAATTAGGAAATAACCGCACACTAACAGGAAGAGATCAATGTTTTTTGTTTACATATTTATATTGACTGAAGTTGTCCTCTAATATTTGCTGATACACAAGTGGCATTTTCTTTTTGCACCAAGTTCCTGCTCTCTTTGCGCTAGATTCTTGCTCTCCCCTGATATCCTGTTATATCAGCTTCTTTCATGGACTTGGAATGTTAAACCTTCATGATAAAGATGTCTTTTTGGAAGCATTGTCCCCACTTGTGCGGTTTGCCTTACTCATTATCTGCTGTTTTGTTTCTAACGACCCTTTTCCAGAATTGTTTTCAATAAATATGTAATGTTCCCTCGAGCACCAACCTCTGTTAAATGGAAAAATGGGAAATTCGGGGAGGAAAATGACACCTGAAAATAGAAAATTATCTTTTGCGAAATGTGTTTTCATCAGCCGGCTTCTAATTTTCTTTTCATTTTGTGACTTCTAATGCGTTAAAGTCAACACACGTGTTATTTTGCAGCAAAATTATATTATTATTATTTATTTATTTTTGGAACAATCAAATATAACACTGTAAACTAAAGATAATCATACTGTAAATTGATTTTCAGCACATGTGAGACTGTTTGATCAAGTCTGTCAGTGGATATGATTTGCAATAAACACGTATTACATGTTGCTTTATAAAATGGGGCATTGGGCAGCACGGTGTCTAAGTGGTTAGCACTTCTGCCTCACAGCAACATGGTCATGAGTTCGATTCCCGACCATTCCTGACTATGTTGAGTTTGTATGTTCTCCCCGTGTTTGCATGGCTTTCCTCCAGGTGCTCTGGTTTCCTCCCACAATCCAAAAACATACTGAAAGGTTAATTGGCTACTATCAACAATTGACACTAGTCTGTCTGTGTTTGTGTGTCTGTGTTAGGGAATTTAGACTGTAAGCTCCAATGGGGCAGGGACTGATGTGAGTGAGTTCTCTGTACAGCGCTGCGGAATTAGTGGCGCTATATAAATAAATGATGATGATGACTGGAACATGATCTCCTTGCTCCGGTCTCTTCCAAATGCCCCTTGTAATGTCTCCATTTACTTAGCTGCTCTTTTACAACAGTGCAAAAGGAATTGTACTTAGCAGTAGGGAATGATCAGCCTGTTCTTCTGCTCAATGCTTCATGCGATAGACTGTGATGCCGTTCGCGCCTCTCAACAAATCTCCTGCACACCTATCCTTGTTGCAAACCTCCTCCTACCAATTATCAAAACAGCAGGAGTCCAACGCCAGAGACACCCTCTATTGGTGAGATACTACAAGCACAGCGTACTTATACCTGTATTCAAATGGAAATACCTCTTCAGATCCGCCTGTACTTGAATACGAATGTGCCTGTGTCCAATTTCTGTCCCATTTAAAAAAAAAGGCAAATTACGTTCAACCTAATGTGTAAAAATGATAAATAAATAAAAACAAAAACAAACACAACAAAAAGTTATATAAGCACCATATCTATGTATCTATCTATTTCATATCTATCTATCTATCTCCTCTCTATATCATATCTATCTCATATCTGTCTATCTCCTATCTATATCATATCTATCTATCTATCTCATAGCTATCTATCTATCTATCTATCTATCTATCTATCTATCTATCTGTTAGGCTGTCGGTCTCGTAATATACTTACAGAACTAGCGGTAGAGGTCTTCGCCTATAGCAGCCACCTTTCCCGTAGAGCTTGATGTGCTCACAGATACTTGGATGCCCCCGGGTCTTAGCTTTTATTGTAGTGTAAGTTTGATTAGAAAAAGGGGAATTGAGTGGTGGTGGGAAGGGTCACACTAATTGTGCAAAGTGAGTACACCCTTATTATAAACTGTATTTCTTAAATAGTTGTATCATATATTCTGAATCAAGGGGTAGCAATATCAATTAAAGAAGAGAAAAATAAGGTTTTTACAAACGATGCACTGCTCACTTCATATTTGATAATCAGTCTAAATATAATAGAGGGTTGTCTCTGATTATAAAATTGAACCTTTATTTATTAAACATTAAAAACATCAAAAATAAAATTCAGTGAAATATAGCTAACAAATGTGTAAGTGACCTTGAAAATAACTGGATGCACCCAAATGTCTTTATTAATTGTAGGAATAGTATCATATAATCTGAGGGGATTAGAGGTTTATAAATGAATTAACTATCTCTTGGTTTATAGAGTAGTTATTAAACCTTCCTCAGTATATATTCCTTATTCATGTATTGTATAATCATCCTGATCCGCGTCTTGGATCATAAGTGAGTATAAACTTTGATGGAGTCGGATGCTTGTGTGCAGTTTCATGAAGCAGGAAGCCCAAAGTTATATCTGCTCTGTGCTGTCTGTATTGATATTAAACATTTACTATGTTGCAATATTGCAGTAGCACACACAGAAATTATCCTTAATAACCCTGATTATATAATAACACTGTTCCGATAAATTCAAGTGGACTGGATTTCAAAAGAAGAATATGTTCGAGCCTTATAGTAATGAATTTTTAATAGTGAGTGAAATTTTGCAGGTAATCCTAATCACTAGCAGATATTATTGGGGACTCCAGGGAGGTGTCAGCGTTAAGAGTATGGACAGTGATTCTGCCTGGCTGTCGGTCTCCCTACAGTGCGCTGATCATCTTACTCAATTTAACTAAAGTTATTAGGTGATTAAATTATCCTTTGTTCAAAATTTTATATGGACATAATTAGGGTGCATCCAGTGAAACCATAACGCGTTTCGCCGGTGCTTAGCTTTTTCACAGCAAACCCGTTTACCGGCTGAGCTGGGGTTTTTAAATTTTAGATGGCCAATCAGCATGTATTTATAGTGCCTCCTTTGATTGGTTATTTATTATCGTTTTTTTCCTCTGTGTAATCAAAGGTATTATTGACAAGAAACAGTGGTGTGAGACTCCGATTTCAATATAAAAAGTAAAAAATAAAATACATAGCGTATAGTTACTAGCATGAACAGTTGCTAATAACTCCTATTTGCATGGGCTCTTCAGTATCCATTGATGTGGGAACAAACGCAGATGAAAAAGATGGTGCCTTTTTTTCCGCCTTCCTCTCCTTGATCTTTCTGTCAATTTTGATGGCGAGCTGGATGAGGGTCTGACAAACCTAAACGAAATTGGCTGCGTAACGCTGGATCATTCCATTCGCTGTCAGTAGACCAACGCCTGGATTCAGCACAGTGCTCAGCAGAGCGCCGGTCTTGCTTCAAGGCTGTCACAGTTCTCAAACAGAAGTACAGCTAGGAGTCATGAATTCGGTGAAAAACACTGTGTTTATTTGCAGAGAGGTGATAACAGGTAATAAGGAGCAGTGATAAATACCAGATTCCAGCTGATGCAGCAAGTAGCATGAAATGTCCAGAAACAATCAGGTAAGGACAACAGGAAATTACATCAGGATTAGGACAACAATAACCAGCAATGTGAGCTGGGGGAAACAGGTTTAAATGGACCACACCCAGGTGCATAGAATGATTGGTGAACAGGAGGGTTAACCCCTAATGCACACAATAACAGCACCTCTGGTGAGTGGAGGTACTGCCAATACAAAACAATAATAGGACAAAAAGGCAGGAGCTGCCATGCAAAGCAGCATGTAGCACATAAGCTGAGGGCAGATCGTGACAGTATCCCCTCCCTTAAGGGCGGATTCCAGACGCCCAATTATCAAAAATGTCTGAATTCATCGGAATCATAATCCAGAATTGGGGGCCCGGCAGAAAAGTCCTCGTCCAAGGGCGGAAAGGCAAAGGAGACCATGCCAGTTGCCAGTTCAAGAACTGCAGAACCTCCTCTTCTCTTACGTCCTCCTCTCTTACGGGACTTTCTCGGAATTGGGGCCTGAGCCAACTGAGTGGAGCACAAAGATATCTCTTGGCCAGGTGAGATGGGTGGACCTGCTGACAATACAGAGGCCCCGTAACAAGGCATAGCGGGAGGTGTTGGTGAAAACTTGTTGATCACTGCCTCGACAAATAGTTGTAAGTCAGAAAGAATGGGGTGATCAGACTCAACAAAAGGGTTTGCCCATTCCATAGCCTCTCCTCTAAAATGTGTTAACAAAAACAAAACTTGCCTCTTTGGGTCACTGGCAAGGCTAGGTACTGAGGGGAAATAAGAAGCACAAAACCTCAGTAGAGCACTAAACTGAGTAAGGTGCCCATCAAAGGTAGATGACAGCTCACACTTGGCACCCTTGGCAACGGATGGTTCGGACTTGGCAGCAGGCTTGACAGGAGACCCGGACTGGGCGGCAGACTTGGGAGCAGGCCCGGACTGGGCGGCAGACTTGGGAGCAGGCCCGGACTGGGCGGCAGACTTGGGAGCAGGCCCGGACTGGGCGGCAGGCTTGGGAGCAGGCCCGGACTGGGCGGCAGGCTTGGGAGCTGGCCCGGACTGGGCGGCAGGCTTGGGAGCTGGCCCGGACTGGGCGGCAGGCTTGGGAGCTGGCCCGGACTGGGCGGCAGGCTTGCCAGCACTTTGAGAAGCCTGAGGGCAGACAGCACTTTGAGAAGCCTGAGGGCAGACAGCACTTTGAGAAGCCTGAGGGCAGACAGCACTTTGAGAAGCCTGAGGGCAGACAGCACTTTGAGAAGCCTGAGGGCAGACAGCACTTTGAGAAGCCTGAGGGCAGACAGCACTTTGAGAAGCCTGAGGGCAGACAGCACTTTGAGAAGCCTGAGGGCAGACAGCACTTTGAGAAGCCTGAGGGCAGACAGCACTTTGAGAAGCCTGAGGGCAGACAGCACCAAGTGGTAACTCGGGCTGGACCGCATGGACTGGCAACTCGGGCTGGACCGCATGGACTGGCAACTCGGGCTGGACCGCATGGACTGGCAACTCGGGCTGGACCACATGGACTGGCAACTCGGGCTGGACCGCATGGACTGGCAACTCGGGCTGGACCGCATGGACTGGCAACTCGGGCTGGACCGCATGGACTGGCAACTCGGGCTGGAGGGACAGAACCCCCTCTGGAGCAGACTGGAAGGGCAGCGCCCCCTCTGGAGCAGACTGGAAGGGCAGCGCCCCCTCTGGAGCAGACTGGAAGGGCAGCGCCCCCTCTGGAGCAGACTGGAAGGGCAGCGCCCCCTCTGGAGCAGACTGGAAGGGCAGCGCCCCCTCTGGAGCAGACTGGAAGGGCAGCGCCCCCTCTGGAGCAGACTGGAAGGGCAGCGCTCCCTCTGGAGCAGACTGGAAGGGCAGCGCTCCCTCTGGAGCAGACTGGAAGGGCAGCGCCCCCTCTGGAGCAGACTGGAAGGGCAGCGCCCCCTCTGGAGCAGACTGGAAGGGCAGCGCCCCCTCTGGAGCAGACTGGAAGGGCAGCGCCCCCTCTGGAGCAGACTGGAAGGGCAGCGCCCCCTCTGGAGCAGACTGGAGCTCAGGAACAGAGACAGCGGCTGAAGACTCAAAACTGGACACAGTGGCAGGAGACTCGGAACCGGACACAGTGGCAGGAGACTCGGAACCGGACACAGTGGCAGGAGACTCGGAACCGGACACAGTGGCAGGAGACTCGGAACCGGACACAGTGGCAGGAGACTCGGAACCGGACACAGTGGCAGGAGACTCGGAACCGGACACAGTGGCAGGAGACTCGGAACCGGACACAGTGGCAGGAGACTCGGAACCGGACACAGTGGCAGGAGACTCGGAACCGGACACAGTGGCAGGAGACTCGGAACCGGACACAGTGGCAGGAGACTCGGAACCGGACACAGTGGCAGCAGGCTCCAAGCTGGAGGCAGATGATGTGACCTCAGAGCTGGAGGCAGATGATGTGACCTCGGCACAGGAGACAGAGGCTGGCACCTCGGCACAGGAGACAGAGGCTGGCACCTCGGCACAGGAGACAGAGGTTGGCACCTCGGCACAGGAGACAGAGGCTGGCACCTCGGCACAGGAGACAGAGGCTGGCACCTCGGCACAGGAGACAGAGGCTGGCACCTCGGCACAGGAGACAGAGGCTGGCACCTCGGCACAGGAGACAGAGGGAATGGGTGCCTCAGGACAGGCGGCTGGAGCTGGCAGATTGGGTCTCTTCGCAGAGAACAGGAATGCTGGAGCATAAACAGATTTGGAGTGCCGAGAGGAAACAACAGGAGATTGTTCAGTAAGCTGACGTGGTCTACGGACAGGACAGTCCTGCAAGAAATGTGCATTGCTGGCACAGTAGAGACACAGTTTGTTGGTTACTCTGCGCTGTCGCTCCACTTCGGTCAGATGGGGGCGTGGCCCACTTGTGAACCGGGCATTAGTTAAACTGCAGTTGTTGGTTAAATGCAAATTTGACATGGTATTATTGCAAGGTGTTGGCGGCACGGATTCAGCAGCAGACAGAGTTGGCTGGGTCAAATCAACAGCATTAGATTTCAGTGAAACCGTCTCTGATAGTCTCCTGAGTGGGTCCAAAAGCAAAGCGGAAAATCCGGCCAGCTGGGAGCGCAACAATATAATGTCCATTTGTAAGGTTTGTAGCAGGGGTAATTCCATGATAGGTAAAACAGACATGTTGCAAAAGACAAATGAAAACTTGATTGCAGCAAAAAGGTCCCAGAAAAAAAAAAACCAAAACTTTCACCTGACTCCAAAGCTGTTTTTTGGGCTGGTTATACTGTCACGGTTCTCAAACAGAAGTACAGCTAGGAGTCATGAATTCGGTGAAAAACACTGTGTTTATTTGCAGAGAGGTGATAACAGGTAATAAGGAGCAGTGATAAATACCAGATTCCAGCTGATGCAGCAAGTAGCATGAAATGTCCAGAAACAATCAGGTAAGGACAACAGGAAATGACATCAGGATTAGGACAACAATAACCAGCAATGTGAGCTGGGGGAAACAGGTTTAAATGGACCACACCCAGGTGCATAGAATGATTGGTGAACAGGAGGGTTAACCCCTAATGCACACAATAACAGCACCTCTGGTGAGTGGAGGTACTGCCAATACAAAACAATAATAGGACAAAAAGGCAGGAGCTGCCATGCAAAGCAGCATGTAGCACATAAGCTGAGGGCAGATCGTGACAAAGGCCCTTAGATGATCCTCAGCTGAGGCCACCCTATCCGGATCATCATAGAGGAGACCCAAGACATTAAAGAAAGCATCCACCGACTGCAATGTTGGACTCGTTGAGGCCAGACTAAAGGCCCATGACTGAGGATCACCCTAGAGGAGGGAGATGATGATACCAACCCTCTGCTGTTCTGAGCCGGAAGGTCGGGGTCTCAGGCGGAAATAGAGTTTACAGCTCTCCTTGAAACAAGGCTCTGGCCCCAGAAAACCGTTATGGCAAATTTAACTTTGGTTCTGCCGCAGGTGCCAAGGTGACTTGTTAAGTCCTGGAGGCTTCTTCCAGATAACTGATGCGACAATCCCTGGACCGTCTGGGACAGGGTCTGAGATTGACCAGCCAGAACCTGGGCCGGAGTATGATTGGCCCCACTCTCATCTGTCCAGGCGAGTTCCTCCTAGAAACTTTCAGGCCGGATATAATGTTAGGCTGTGGGTCCCGTAATAACTTACAGAACTAGCGGTAGAGGTCTTCGCCTATAGCAGCCGCCTTTTCCGTAGAGCTTGATGTGCTCGTAGGTACTCAGATGATCTCAGATCTTAACTCTTATTGTAGTGTAAGTTTATTAACAAAACCGCAGCGGTAGGGCTGGAGGAGGCAGTTCAGATGGTATCAGATGGTCAGACGTAAGCCGAGGTCAGGGTTCCAAAGCAAGCAGAGTAGTCAAAGACAGGCCAATGGGTCAGGGCTGGCAGCAAGAAGCAATATCCAAATAACAAGCAGAGGTCAATGTAATCAGAGTTCCAGCAGGTCCAAGACAAGCCAAGGTCAAAACAGGAGATCAATCAGGAGTCAGCATCAATCATCAACTCAGCACACAGCAGGTCAGCAATCAACAAGGAATCAAATGCTATAACCGGCAGGAAGGCCAAGCCCTCCCTGTCTTAAATACTCAAGACAGCCAATCAGGGACAGGCAATTGCATGACATAATAAGCCCCACCAAGTGTGGCTTAATAAATGTAATTAATTCTTATTAGCCCAAAGGCTTAATAAATGTAAGGTTATGCATTCAGGGATCAAAAACAAGAACGCAATCTATAAATTAAATGGAATTATTTAGGAGAATCTATAATGGAAAAGGATTTGGGAGTGCTCGTAGACAGTAGACTTAGCAATAGTGCTCAATGTCAAGCAGCAGCTGCAAGGGCAAACAAAGTATTGGCATGCATAAAAAGGGGCATAGATGCAAGGCAAGACAGTGTAATTTTGCCACTGTATAAATAGTTGGTAAGACCTCATCTTGAATATGCAGTACAGTTCTGGGCACCACTCTATAAAAAAGATAATTTGGAACTAGAAAGGGTTCAGAGAAGGTCGACAAAATTGATAAAGGGTATGGAGTCATTAAGTTATGAGGAAAGGTTAGCCAGTTTAGGCATGTTTACTTTAGAAAAGAGGCGTCTAAGGGGAGATATGATTACTATGTACAAATACATTAGGGGTCAATACGGAGAGCTTTCATGGGAACTTTTTACCCCAAGGACCATACACAGGACACGTGGTCATCCCCTAAGGTTAGAGGAGAGGAAATTTCACAACCAGCAAAGGAAGGGGTTCTTTACAGTAAGGGCAGTCAAGATATGGAATTCATAGCCAGGGAAGGTTGTGATGGCAGATTCAATAGATATGTTTAAGAAAGGGTTAGACAATTTTTTAGCGGAACGGTGTATCCAGGGATACGACCGTTAACTTAAAATGAAGGATAGTAGTGGATATAGGGTAAAAATTGGACTGCAATATTGAGTCTGGGGGGATTTTCAAAATTGAAACAGATGGGCGGTTGCTTACTCTGGATTAATTTCAAGTATAAGTGCAGGATCGCAGGAGATCCAAAATAGGTTGAACCTGATGGACTGGTGTCTTTTTTCAACCTCATCAACTATGTTACATCCCAGCGCATGCGCCCGGCTGCCCTGTATTGCCGGGGCGCGATAACCTGACAGATCGGTGTCGCAACGGTCGGCCCGAAAACCGGAAGTGACGTCCAGGTTGTCATGGAGATGGTCGGGACGCCAGAGACAGAGGGAAGCGAGTCACGGTGGTGCCCGCGGACGCGGCGGCTTATAACACTATCTATCTCCTATCTATATCTATGTATCTGTCTATCTCATATTTATCTATCTATCTCATATCTATCTATCTACTCCAGGAGAGTAGGTAAGTATGATCTATCTGATAGGGGGAGGTACACATGTATAGAGTACCAGGTTAGCAGTAAAATAACTCTCCCATTACGTTCTTTTTTTGGTGTTTGTTAGAGGAATAATACAAGTATTATGCAGTGCTGTTCGCTTGCCTTCTCCTCATCATGAAGTGCTGCTTATATTTAATTCACACTTAAAATTGAGTTAATATGGCGACTGCTTAGTTAAAACCCTATTTGGTTTGGGGAGAATCCATTTGCTCCATAAGCTTTTGTGATAGGTAAAGTAATGGTGATGTCTGGGCCCTTCCAGAGAATTTTATGAGCATTTTCACTTAGGAATTTCTAGCGCTTCGGCATCTGAATCCACGTTTCTAAAATGTTTTTATTGTTATCTCTGCTAGGGTACTGCAAGGCTGATTTATACGGCATAAAGCCAGATTATAGAAGCTTTTATATTCACAAGTACTTCTTTTAACTCCATTACACCCTGCCAACCCCGACGTGAGAGCAGAATATGTATGTAACGTATAATAAAATTTAATGGGATAAAGTAAACACTGAAACATATTAACTGGCAAGGAATGGATTGTTATAAATCACACTGGATCGCTATTCCCAAACGAGAGTTCATGGATAAAGCTAATTCAAGCACAAAAATCACCTGGCAAATCTCCTTTCTCCTGGATACCTTTTCATTATGATATAGAGATATTTATTATTGCTTTTTCTTTTTAAGCCATGTTACTACAATAGATCAAGTTTTTTTTTAATTTTGTTTTTCTGTTTACATGTGAAATTAATCAGCAGTTGATATTTATCACTATGATATTTGCTCCTAAACATATAGCACTCAAAGGGTGGATTAACCGAGTGCTTCCTTGGGGAGCTGCTGTGAGCAAGCAGTCTTATTGGTTGATAGCAAATGCTTTTCATGTTTTGCACAGAACTCTACTTGGCTGCCATTGGTCATTGCAGACAGAAAATATAGAGCTCTCGGACTATGATGTAGCTGTTTGGAAGTAGCTACAGGACTGGGTAGCACGGTGGCTTAGTGGTTAGCACTGCTGCTTATCTGTGTGGAGTTTGTATGTTCTCCCCCTGCTTGCGTGGGTTTCCTCCGGGTGCTCCAGTTTTCTCCCAAACTCCAAAAGCATACTGGTAGGTAAATTGGCTGCTATCAGAATTGACCCTAGTCTCTGTCTGTGTGTGTGTGTGTTAGGGAATTCAGACTGTAAGCTCCAATGAGGCAGGGACTGATGTGAGTGAGTTCTCTGTACAGCACTGCATAATTAGTGGCGCTATATAAATAAATGATGATGATGATGACTGTATACTATAGAATGGGAATTCAGATGGCATACTGTCTACCAGAGTTTACACTCTCTTCTAGTAACTAAACAATAGGAGTTTGGATAACAAACTATCTAGAAGGTAAATGGAGTCTGCATGGTATACTAATGCCTAGAGGATGGAAGTTTGTAAAGAATTCTACCTATCAGAGTCTAGGAGTCTGCTCTGTATACCAGTCACCAAAGAATGGGAATTCACTTAGTGTACTACCTACCAGAGAAAGAGTGTCTGCTCTGTATAATAGCCATCAGGGAATGGGAGTGTGCACCATGTACCAGCCACCAAAGAATGAAAGCCTACACAGTATACTATTTACCAGAGAATGAGAGTTCAAGTAGTTTACTACCTACCAAAGAATAGGAGCCTGCAGTGTATACTAGCCAGCAGAGAATGGAAGTCTGCACTGTATACTAGCCAGCAGAGAATGGGAGTCTGCACTGTATACTAGTCACCATAGAATGGGAGTCTGCACAGCATACTATCTGCTTAAAAATAGGTAGCCATCAGTATGTTTGGTCTTCGCTGGACACACTGGTTCCATTGTAGGATCTGGCACTATACTCATGTTACCCATTCTCGATTCCCCCTGGCATGGTGCCCTCTATAATCGGCACTTAATCACCAGCTACATCCTTCAGTTAGTCATACGGGATGGTTTTCGGCTGCCTTTCTATTACCAGTGGATGTTCCACTTGATTGCTGCTTGTGCAACTGTCGGCATGTTTTTATTTTCTCCTCCACAGCTAGACACCCTCTTCTTGAACCTATGTGGTGGTGACCTTCAGCTTTTCTTTGCAGAGCTAGTTGAGCAGCCGGGATTGTAGCATCACTGAATGTCATGACCAAGTTGGCTGGCACAACATGCTCTTTCTTGCAAGTTCTGCAAAGCCTGGGTGTCTACTTCACCGGCTTCCTTGATGAGTTGCAGCAGATGGTCCTTCTTGACATTCATTCAGTTGCACTAGTCCTGCTAAAATGGACGGACTCTCCAGCTGCCCCTATTCTGCTGCTATCTCCTGGGCCATCTCATTGGATTCTTCTAAGCAATCCAGCTGCTCAAGGAGGCTTAACTTGGCATTCAGGAGTAGTGTTCACATATGATATCCACTGAGGGCATTGATTGGGTCTTCCTGGTCCCGGGTGATTTGCTGCAAGATCTCTGTGTGAGTCAGATCGTCACTTAGCATACTCCATATCTGGCATCTGACCACTAGCTTCTCAATTTAAAAATCCTGGTACAGATGTTCTGGGATCATTGGCCACTCCTCTTGTATACCCATCATCTGTATTACAATGGCGGGTAGGTTGGATGTCTGACTGGGTTTCTGTAGAACGGTGTCTGTGTTCAATACTACTTCCAATGGCCCCAACCCTGAAGAATACTACTGTCAGGAACATGTTGTCCCCTAAGAAATGGGAGCATTTTACAGGAGATCTGCCCTGTGGCCTCTTCCCACTCAGTCTTGTTATACATGGAGCTGCTATATATATATATATATATATATATATATATATTGTAACAAAAGGAGGCATTTAGCTGGCAATATGCAGAGAAAGCAGGGAAGTAGAGTAAAACATTGGCACAGTTATGTACCTAGGTGGAGATTAAACCAGGTAAAAACATATGTGTAGTTTAAAATTGGTTTACTTACATGATTTAAAAGCTGATTCCTCTCAGCAAACAGACAGGGTGGGTCTGATATACTAAACAGAGCCAGGGATGGGCGTTTCCTTTTAAAGAGAAGGTGGGTGTGTCGCCTGCCCATCAAGCTAGGCCTGTGGGAGGAGTGTCAGGTATAAAACCCTGCTTGTTTCATTGTTCAGAGAGATCAATGCTGGGCTAGCTGGCTGATCTGGACAGAGAGCTGGACTATGTATAGTAAGCGTTGAGGATCTCCATAATTGCTGTGCAAGTATACGGTGTCAAAACATTCTTACCATCCTGACAATAAAGAACCATAAAAAGGAAGAAGTTGTACGCGTGTGCTTCTGCAGTAGCGGGCTCTTGCCACAATATATATATATATCTAATATATAAATGCTTAGTGGTGTCTGTCTGTCTGTGTGTGTGTGAAAAAAAAAAAACAAGTTGCAGCGCCACCTGCTGGGCAGAGTTATACACTGACCTACTAAATTCTTAGTGTGTGTGGGGAAAAAAATTCAAAAAGGGCTGAAATTTGGTAGGGCTCAAACTCATTTTCGTGAGGTAATTTTACCTCATGAACACACATGTGTAGAGGCGTGCGTTAGTGTGTGTGTGTGTGTGGAAAACACTATTTTCTCAGAAAGGGCTCATCCAATTGACCTGAAATTTGGTATACTGACATTATTTGACAAAAAAAATAGAATAGTCAAGTCAGTTAACTTCCATCATCCCCCCTTCCCCCCGTGGGAGGGGTAATAAAGGCTAAATTTACGAGTTGAGGGGTCAAACTCATTTTCGTGAGGTAATTTTACCTCATGAACACACATTAAAAAGGGCGCTTGCGTCGGGAAGTAACGCTCTTCCCCTGAGGAGGCCTGGGCTAGGCCCAAATGCATGACAAGAACCTTTTTAAGACCTTAAGTAGCTTGATTTGACTAGAATGCATGAGTATCATGCACGGGTTAACTTGTATATATATATATATATATATATATATATATATACATACAGTATATACACATACATACAAACATGTTTCAACCCTTAAAAATAAATAACTAAATTTAAAGAAAACCCTTTTCTGTTGGGCTAGTGGCAGTCGTTCTACAGTGCGATAAGTAAGATATAGGACACAAAATTTTCATAAGCGACTGATTTCTTTGCAGAATAATCCCCTAGATAATTGTGAACGTGAGTCACATCCTGTAGTTTATGAAGGAGTAATACCATGTCTGACACATCGTGTTTTCCATTTCAACATCTATAAAAACCTTAGAAAAGTAGAGCAATGGGCTGTGTGCATCTGGCACATACACTTATAGGGTTAATGAGACAGAACCATATTTTATCTACAGTTTTGGTAATTTAATGCTTCCTTAAAGGGTTTGCTTAATAATCACAGGAGCTTTTTTGTCTTCCGGAGTTGAATCTTGAAAATGATTTCAGTTGTATAACAGATGTCATTGCAGATGCTTTTTTCCCCCTCAGAATTCGCATCCACCCTATCAGCAGGGGTCTGGAAGAAACTATACTGACCTTTTCATGACCAACGCTGAGTAATGAAACAAACGACACAACAGAGTAATGTGACACTATCAATTTGGTGGGTTTCTCTGCTCTTCGGCCAGTAAAAAAATGCATACTACTCTGGAGGTTTCCGCCATTATGCAATTTGAATTTATTTGGTTTGTTATTTTCATGACAAAAAGATAGTTGTAGTCAGCGCTTGTACTTAATACTGAATATCGGTGTCTATCTAGCACTATGAAAACATTGGTTCATATTTTGAGCAAAACATTTAAGCCTGCATCCGAGCATCAAAGACACCTTATTGTATGCAGGTCCTACATTGACCTTTATGCTTCAAACACCATTAAAATGCAGTTAAAATTTAGATGCACTCACCTCCTAGGTATAGGAGCTTACGTCTAGCAAAGGCTAGCTTGTGAGCCACACCCAAAAGAGCCTTAAATAGGCTTAATGGACAGCTGTTAAGATAACATCAGGTATTATTTTGGCACAAAACCAGAGAAGAAATAAGCCCGCGCCAATTTAATCCCATATTATACAGTATATGGTTCTAGGGATCTCATTTTCATACCGGGTATTTTCCCTAATAGCTTGCACGCTCCTTTCCTACCCCGGTCAGCCCCTCTAAACGTGGGTGTAAATGTAATATGCGACCAGTTCTGAATATGGGCTGAAATTTAAGTATTTTTGTACACACGCGCGGTACGGAAATGTGTATTTTCAGTAAGAAAAAGACTCATACGTTCAACTCAACATGAGGCCCTTAAAGTGGAGAGGAATGCCTAGTAGTAGCAGGGTAGTAATTGGCTGCTATTAAATTGCCCTTAGTCTCTCTCAGGGCTAGATTTACTAAGCTGCGGGTTTGAAAAAGTGGGGATGTTGCCTATAGCAACCAATCAGATTCTAGCTGTCATTTTGTAGAAGGTACTAAATAAATGAAAGCTAGAATCTGATTGGTTGCTATAGGCAACATCTCCACTTTTTCAAACCCGCAGTTTAGTAAATCTACCCCTCAGTCTGTGTGCGTGTATGTTAGGGAATTTAGATTGTAAGCTCCAATGGGGCAGGGACTAATGTGAACGAGTTCTCTGTACAGCGCTGCGGAATTAGTGGCGCTCTATAAATAAATGATGATGATGCCTCAGACAGTATTACTTATCAGCAGTGCCACATCTTTTAAATCCACTGCATCCTCCAATCCCTTTGTAGTGTAAGACATGCTTGTCCGACTGTTGAGGAACTACAGGTCCCAGCCTGTAGCCAGTATGCTGGAACTCAATTGCTCAACAGCTGAAGAGCCACAGGCTCTAAAATGATATGGAAATGTACCTGTATACATTTCCATATCATTGTACAGAGCATTCCACGGCCAATGATTGTTAGCCAAGGATTGTTGTACTGTATGTACCGGTACAGGTGTTAAGGAGAGAGTGTCAGGATTGATGAATGTTTGTGTTTCTAGCTGTCATTGTTTAGCATATATTTTCTGTGTGAAGCAAGCTCCAAGGTGAATGTTGTGAAAGATTTTCGCAGTATGAGAACTGTTTGTATAAACACAGAATGAAATGCTCGCTGCTTAACGAGCTTCCACAGCAGCGCTTTTCTGTGACAGCCTCACAGATCTGCGTACGGGAGAAAATCACAGGAGATTGAATTTCTCCAGCTCATGTTACTTTACCACACTGCTGGGGTTGAGTGTAATGATACCTTTATAAGAACCTGGAGATTACTCTATTAAATAAAACCTATAGGTTTTTTTTTTAATCTTTGTGCTTTTTTTTCCATTTTAAAACTTTTGCTAACATACAGCACTTTAAGTGCTTTAAGGAATAGGGTTTAGTATTGTCACCTGTATTAAAACCCATTAATGTGAATCTTTAAAATGTACAGTGTTTAAGCCCCCTGCTGTTCTATAGATTCCAGGGTTTATATAAACACAGAGGACCTGGTGCAGAATTGGCTGCAAAATGGGTGTATTAGTTTACATTCAAAATTCAGGATGTAAAAATAGCTTATTTTCGCCCATATGCTGAGCCGTACGCTTATTAAGATTGGCGCAGGCGCCTGACGTAAACCATGCACACATTACAGAGACTTACGTCCCTCTTGTGCTCATCCATTTATATTATGGGCAACAAACGCATTCGATATTAGGTATCAATAAAACACTGCAGAATCAACTCAGCAGAAAAAAAAAGCGCTTAAAAAAATGAGTCATTAAGGAAAGTAAAGCAAAAAAAATTAGTAACTTTACACCTTGGCAAAACCATGATGTATTGGAGGGTGTGTAGAGCATGTCCTAGATCAACTTTAAACATACTTGCCAACTCTCCCGGAATGTCCGGGAGACTCCCGCATTTCGCGAGAGTCTCCCGGACTCCCAGGAGAGTGTGGTAATCTCCCTGATCTGCCCACTTCCTAGTGAAGTTAGGTCCAAAACACTGCGATTCTCTGGGAATCGCTGCGTTTTGCATCATTACGTCACAGGGGCGGGGCCAACATGACACGATTTTTGGAGCCCCGCCCCCTGCATACCCACCTTCCCCGGCAGGCTCCCGGATCATACTTGCCATAAGGTATGACTTTAAATTTTAGTGTAAAAATAAAGCTATCAACAGACAGTATGTAACTTATGTGCAAAATAATAAACTAATTTGCACCCCTTGCATTGTAACATAGTTTTGTCCAGGAGAAAACTTACTCATTTTTTTGCCTTACTTTCCTTAATGAATCAGGTCCATTATTATTTTCAAGTGCAAATTTTTTTATGAAAACCTCTGTATAGATCTGGGGGTAAATGTATCAATATGCGGGTTCTTCAACACCCGCGTGTTCAGCCTCTTCCGCGATTAAATTTCAAGCGGCGCTTCATTGTAAAGGGTTAACTTCCCTTTACAATGCAGCGCCGCTTGAAATTTAATCGCGGAAGAGGCTGAACACGCGGGTGTTGAAGAACCCGCATATTGATACATTTACCCCCTGATCTCTGCGCTGTTTTGGAAAGGTGCATTGATGTCAAAGCAGAAGCACAAAGTATTTCTTGGTGGTGTTTAGAAATAAAAAAAGAACGTATGTTTACTTTTAGTTTACATATATGGATGAGGATAATAAAAAATAAATAATCAATTATTGCAGCAATTCAATATATGTCACCAGGCAATACAACACTAGCTTAGAGAGGTAAGGTTTAACTCACCGCTTTGCCGGGCAAGTCTCGGGGGGCGTGGACCGGCTACGTGGCTGAGTAGCCAGTTCACACATTCACAGTGGAGTTGAAAGCCCATACTTTGGCCTACAGTTAAATGAATTAAAAACTAGTAATAATTATTAAAAGTTAGTGTAAAATATAAGTAAGAATAATATTTTAAAAATATTGTCCATTGGAAATGATATTTTCAAATAATAAATTCCATATTTTTTTTTTAGTTTTTGACATTCTGTGCATGGGGAAGCTGTTGGTTCCGAAACCTGGTAAATCTTATCGCAGTTGGTGGTGGCCGTAGTCCAGTTTATTTTCATTAACATAGCATTTCCTAAACAACGCCTATGTGGAAGGGATAACCTAAATCTTGCTCCCACATGGCCACATCTGCAAAGCCATAAGTTAACCCTTACTCCTCTTGGCCAGTATTTGTGAGTGTCCCTCAGATGCCCTGGCAATAATTTTATGCTAAATCATGGCGATAAGGGATTTGTTTTATCAAGGTGGACTTGTTAATAATGGACCTGTCACCTACGCACATCCGCTTTGCGGGGCTGAGCTAATTATTGTTGTTATTGTTAACTGTCATTTATGCGCCTCATCAGGTGTTGCATCTACGTTGGCGCTCACAAGTTGTTAGACAGCTGTGTCTATCTTGACGCTAGGTAATATTACCAGTGTTTGCGTTTTGAAAAACACACCATTTTAATAGGTGTTCTCATTGTATCATCGTCTGCTATAGGTTTAAGTAGCTGTTATCTGTGTGTCGCCCATGAATGAACCAGAAATTGTACTCCACTAACCCTGATCTTTTGCTTCTTCTGATCCTGCCCTTGCCTGCCGATTTTGCATTTTGGTGTTTGATCTGATTTGACCACAGATTGTTTGGCCTTGTCTTCCACCTCTATTTGATTTACTTTCAGTGGCAGTGGACAAAGTGGAAATTTAGAAGCGTCGATTTGGAAAGTGTAAGTGAGTGGAATGTGATAGTTTTAAATTCAAAGCAGTAGGAGAAGTGGCGGTATGGCGTACCACCGTACACCAGCCCACTTCATAGGCAAACCGAGGGGGGGTTTCCTAGTGCCTGGAAACCAAGCCTGGGGCAATGTATAATTGAGGTGGCTGGACCCTGCCCCCCGCTTCACTCGGCTCTGCTTGAAAAGGGAGAGCTGTAACAGTAGTGCATGCAGCATTGCCCATGTATATTATGGGGATAGGAAGAGTTGGAGAGCAGCCAAGCACTGTCTAAAATTATAGCCACGCATGCTGGTCACGCCCACTGGTGGCGTGGTGTGGAAACCCCCCTCTACAAATCCTGCGTTTGCCCCTGCACTTCCAACGCTGTTGAGTTGCACATACCAATGACTCCACGCAGAAGTCCTGCAGGCACCAGAGTACCACTGACCATATCTAGCTGTAAGGGAAAGAAAGCTGCTATAGGTGTAGTTTGGTTATTGGTATCCACATAAAGGGCTCTGAGCAGGCTGACGGGTTTCTAGCAACTTGATAAGTTGCCTATTGTTACAGCCTACAAACCGTGTGCTTCCCCTACGTGTAGATGACAGGTTCACTTTAAGTGCTCACACGTCTTTTGCCACAAAGTGGGGGTTTTCAATGTTAAGCAATTTGGAGGAAACTATAGATTCATTTGAGAACATAACTGTGCAATTTGCACCCTGTTTGGAAACAGCTGCAAAGTTATGGAATTTCCCTCGGTAATGATTACACGGTCCCTGTGGAAGTATCTGTGGTACTGTAAAGTGACACACAGACGGCCACATTTTGGTAGCGGCCTCATCGCAACCCTGCGATCCAGCCGGTCATCTATCCGGTCATCTATCCAGGCAGTCAAGGACGATTCCCCCGAAATCCGGAAGTCTCCCGAACGTTCCAGGAGACTAGACAGTCATTGATATAAAAAATGTATATAGAAAACAACTTTACAGGAAAGGAAATCAGAGCCATATAATACATATGCACATCACACAAGTCTTTTTAAATGTATGACTGTGTTTCGCACATTTTGCGTCAATTGCGTTTACAAACACTCTGCAAGGAGTGAATTCAGGAGTGATGGTCGAAGCAATCAGCACAGAAAGTCTGTGTAAAAATTTAAAATATTGCTGTAACTACTTTAAACAACATTATGTAATCATGTTTCAGCGGAATTCCATCCTAGAATCCAGCCCCCGTCTGTGGAGGACAAGAATGGGTCATAAAGTGGAGAGAAAGATTGACATGTGGGTCTCTGTTGTGCAGGAAAAATACTTTTTAATGTTTGCTTGTATGGAGGGAAAATATGGAAAGCAGAATTAGTCATTGACAAAAATCTGATTCACACGTAAAACTGGAATAGATTAAATGTATGCTGAGATCCTGTTCCATTGTGCTCTCCTTGTGAAAACTATATTATAATTAGACTATTTATTGAATGCTACAGGACATGTCAATCTGCACTTCAACGGCACATTTGTTTATCCTGGCTTTTTCCAGTAAGGATTTAGGGATTTAATATTGTGGTACCCCCAGAGACAGGGCAGTAACCTATAGCAGACTTGTACTTTTATAAAAGAAAAAAAATGTATGTGAAATCGCAAGGATCTAAAATTCGTCACAGACTAAAAATGTAGGATTGTCAACCTTTTGTTTTCAGCTGTTAGTGAACTACAAAAGCACTAAGGGGCCCATTTATTAAAAATTGGTGACAACGATGTTTTGTTTTGTTTTTTTTAGAGATGAGCGCACTCGGATTTCTGAAATCCGAGCCCACCCGAACGTTGCCGATCCGAGCCGGATCCGAGACAGATCCGGGTATTCCCGCCAATTGCAAGACTGAAACCGAGGCTCTGAATCATAATCCCGTTGTTGGATCGCGCGATACTCGGATCCTATAAATTCCCCGCTAGTCGCCGCCATCTTCACTTGGGCATTGATCAGGGTAGAGGGAGGGTGTGTTAGGTGGTCCTCTGTACCTACTATATCTCGTGCTGTTCAGTTCTGTGCTGTGCTGTGCTGTGCTCTGTGTTCTGCTCAGTCCAGTGGTGCTGTGTCCTGTGCTCTGTCCTTCTGAGTTCAGTGGTGCTGCTGGGTCCTGTGCTGTGTCCTGTTCAGTCCAGTGGTGCTGTGTCCTGTGCTCTGTCCTTCATAGTTCAGTGGTGCTGCTGGGTCCTGTGCTGTGTCCTGTTCAGTCCAGTGGTGCTGTGTCCTGTGCTCTGTCCTTCTAAGGGCATTGTTATTTCCCCATTATTCCCAAATTATAAAAAATTACAAAAAAAGTAATTATAAAAAAAAAAAAAATATCCCAAAACAATCCTGCAGTATAAGTCCATTGGTACTGCTATATTACAAAGTTCACTGATTCAGCAGTATAAGTCCATTGGTACTGATATATTGCAAAGTTCACTCATTCTGCAGTATAAGTCCATTGGTACTGCAATATTACAAAGTTCACTCATTCTGCAGTATAAGTCCAGTGGTACGGCAATATTACAAAGTTCACTGATTCTGCAGTATAAGTCCATTGGTACTGCTATATTACAAAGTTCACTGATTCAGCAGTATAAGTCCAGTGGTACTGCAATATTACAAAGTTCACTGATTCTGCAGTATAAGTCCATTGGTACTGCTATATTACAAAGTTCACTGATTCAGCAGTATAAGTCCAGTGGTACTGCTATATTACAAAGTTCACTGATTCAGCAGTATAAGTCCAGTGGTACTGCTATATTACAAAGTTCACTGATTCAGCAGTATAAGTCCAGTGGTACTGCAATATTACAAAGTTCACTGATTCTGCAGTATAAGTCCATTGGTACTGCTATATTACAAAGTTCACTGATTCAGCAGTATAAGTCCAGTGGTACTGCAATAATACAAAGTTCACTGATTCAGCAGTATAAGTCCAGTGGTACTGCTATGTTACTGGCAGGAAAAAAAAGGCAGTTTGGAAGCCCCTGTACAAACTGGCTCTATTTTACCTGAGTTGTCCCCCCTCCAGTGTATACTCGGAAAGAGTTTTTAGTGCAGCGGGGAACCTGGTCAGTGAGCGGCGAAGGAGGTTGCTTCCTCAGAACGTTGAAAAAATGATGTTCATAAAAATGAATAATCAATTCCTCAATGAAGTACAGCACTGCCCTCCAGATAGTACAGAGGGACCTGTGGTTGTGGAGTCCAGCGGGGACGAATTGATAATGTGTGAGGAGGAGGAAGTACACACTGTAGGGGGAGAGGAATCAGAGGTTGAGGATGAGGACGACATCTTGCCTTAGTAGAGCCTGTTTAGTTTGTACAGGGAGAGATGAATAGTTTTTTTGGTGTGGGGGCCCAAACAAACCAATCATTTCAGCCACAGTTGTTTGGTAGGCCCTGTCGCTGAAATGATTGGTTTGTTAAAGTGTGCATGTTCTATTTCAACATCATCAGGGTGGGTGGAAGGGCCCAAGGACAATTCCATCTTGCAACTCTTTTTTTGCCATTATGTGACCATTCAACAGTCGTTTGCCATGAGCACAAAGTAAAACAAAATTAAAACAAATTCAACAAATTAAACCAAAAGTAAAATGCCCTGTCATAATCAAAAACAAGAGGTATTGACGTGCTTGAACTACTGTAGTGTTTATAAGTTATAAACACTACACTTGAAAGCTTGAGCCTTTAAATGAAAAAGTCACTCTTCATTGCACGAATATTTGCAACAGGGACAGTTTTTTTGTTAACAAAGTCAACAAATAACACTTCGACCCTGTCTGTCTTTCACATACTTGATGGGATCTCAATGATGAATGCTCTGTACCATGGTCGTCTAAAACAAGAGGTATTGACGTGCTTGAACTACTGTAGTGTTTATAACTTATAAACACTACACTTGAAAGCTTGAGCCTTTAAATGAAAAAGTCACTCTTCATTGCACAAATTTTTGCAACAGGGACAATTTTTTGGTTAACAAAGTCAACAAATAACACTTCGACGCTGTCTGTCTTTCACACACTTGATGGGATCTCAAGGATGAATGCTCTGTACCATGGTCGTCTAAAACAAGAGTTATTGACGTGCTATAACTACTGTAGTTTTTATAAATTATAAACACTACACTTGAAAGTTGGAGGAGGTATTGTGGCCCCGGTACCAAATTGGGTACTATGCAGTCCAGATAGAGGCGTATCAGATATTAAACAACGTTGACTGTTGCTGCCAAATCATAAATTAATGAAAATGACCTGTCATCGTCAAAAACAAGAGGTATTGACACGCTCGAACTACACCCTGTATATGCTGCAGAGGATGTAGGAGCAGGCAGCTGTGCAGTGGAATTCAGACCATTTGAAGGCGGAGGTATTGTGGCCCCGGTACCAAATTGTGTACCGGGACCACTGCACTATGCAGTCCAGAAAGCTACCTCGGTGCAACGTTTTGGACTAAAAACAATATTGTGAAGTGTGAGGTGTTCAGAATAGACTGGGAATTAGTGGAAATGATTGTTATTGAGGTTAATAATAGCGTAGGAGTGAAAATAAACCCAAAAACTTGATTTTAACACTTTTTATGTTTTTTTCAAAATAAATCCGAATCCAAAACCTTAAATCCGAACCAAAACCTTTCGTCAGGTGTTTTGCAAAACAAATCCGAACCCAAAACCTCAAGCAAATCCGAATCCAAAACACAAAACACGAGACACCAAAAGTGGCCGGTGCACATCTCTATTTGTTTTTTGCACCAGCAATAAATATAGATTATAATTAAGAAATGTATATTTATATTATACATGCTAAGAATGCAGGAGCACACTTCAGACTTCAGACACTAAAGGCATAATAATTATGTTAACACATATTTGTGTATTATACTCTCCAATATTAATATACAATATGATTTATGAAGTAAACATGGGGTTCATCATATTGTAAATACCTATCTCGTGCCCTCCTGTCTCGTGGCATTTCGCCCTCTCCTTTACATCTTTAAAAAGTTCCTGGTCAATCTCTATACACGTAATTTGACCCCTTTGCATTGATTTTTTGCGATAATATGTTGATTGTATATCATGCTTTCAGTGATGTGTATATGCTCGCTTTCACTGCATAATGGTTTGTTTTTTTTTTGTTATTTGACCTTCCAAAAATAAAAATAAAAAAAATTAAAAATATCTCGTACTTGCCCTTACCCGAATTCCGGTTAGGTCTCCAGGGAGAGTAGGCCGTTCTCCCGCATCTACAACAACAATGTGACCTCATCTGAATTTTAATATGCAAATTAGGGCTCAAATCTCATTTTTGGCCAGTCGTTTGTGAAACTGTGCATTGATTCAGTGCATCTATACAACCAGGGCCTGATCAACCACTAGGCTGACCAGGCTGCAGGCTGGGGCGCTGGGTCCCGGGGGGCACGGCGCTGTGGGTATTTTTTTTTTTTTAATTTTCATTCATTTTTTTTTCGGGGTGGGGGTGGGGGGGTCGCCGCGAGGGGTCGCCGCGAGGGGGGGGGGGGTAGCTGCGGGGGGGTGGAGGGCTCGACGATCAAAAGCATTGGTGGTCAGTGGTTAGCAACACACAGCCAATCGCCAGGCTGCCTGTTGCTGTGCAGCAGACAGGAAGCAGGACGTCTTCACTTCCTATCTGCTGATCTGAGGAGAGGAGCGACGCTGGCACAACTACAGGTAAGTGAAGGGGGGAACTGCCCTGCATATCTATAGGGAGGGGGGGGGAACTGCCCTGCATATCTATAGGGAGGGGGGGGAACTGCCCTGCATATCTATAGGGAGGGGGGGGGGGAACTGCCCTGCATATCTATAGGGAGGGGGGGGGAACTGCCCTGCATATCTATAGGGAGGGGGGGGAACTGCCCTGCATATCTATAGGGAGAGGGGGAACTGCACTGCATATCTATAGGGAGGGGGGAACTGCCCTGCATATCTATAGGGAGGGGGAGAACTGCCCTGCATATCTATAGGGAGGGGGGGGAACTGCTCTGCATATCTATAGGGAGGGGGGTGAACTGCCCTGCATATCTATAGGGAGGGGGGAACTGCCCTGCATATCTAGACTATAAGGAGGGGGGGGAACTGCCCTGCATATCTATAGGGAGGGGGAGAACTGCCCTGCATATCTATAGGGAGGGGGAACTGCCCTGCATATCTATAGGAAGGGCGGGGACTACCCTGCATATCTATAGGGAGGGGGGGAACTACCCTGCATATCTATAGGGAGGGGGGGAACTACACTGCATATCTATAGAGAGGGGGGGGGAACTACCCTGCATATCTATAGGGAGGGGGGTTGACTACCCTGCATATCTATAGGGAGGGAGAGGGGGGACTGTCATGCATATGTATAGGGAGGGAGAGGGGGACTGTCATACAAATCTATAGGGTGGGAGGGGGGGGGGCTGCCATGAAAATCTATAGGGAGGGAGAGAGGTTGATATGTATGAAGGAGGGCAGAGGAGGGGGGCTGATATATGTGACTGGGGGAGTTTTGATGTGACGGGGGGGGGGATAGCTAGCAGAGTGGAGGTAAGGAAAATAGCTGCAAGGGGGATGGATGCAGGGTGGGAGGTAAAGAAAATCGCTGCAGCAGGGGTTAAGGAAAATGGCTGTGGGGGGGTTGTGGTTAAGGAAAATGGCTGCAGGGGGTATTTAAAAAATATAGCAGCTTTGGGGGGCAGAATCTCATGATTGTGTGGTGGTCACATGGGTGGTCTCAGCAATCACTAGAATACTAAATATTAGTGAGATGGGGCTGGTAGAGGTTTGTATTTGATTGACAACAAATATTCAGATATTGCTTATATATGCCTGTCCAATGGGGTACTTTTAGCTGGCCATAATGGAGTGTTTTGTTTTAACTAAAGGGCCTAATCATTCAGGGTTTGCATTATAATACATTTTTGCATTTTCAAAACAGGACGCCAACTTTCCAGAAGCCAGCGAGAGGATAACAAAGTTGCAAGAGAGAAGAGCAAGAACAGGTAAGAGACAATGGCACAATCTGTCTAAATTTGAATGCTGGAGAATACACCTGAACATTCATATTCAGGAGTGTTCCTTTACACCTATATATTCGCTACGGCCGTATTAGCCTAGGGCGGCCAGAACCCTTAACCAGGCCCTGTATACAACCACCTCCTCACTAGTTACCCTGTTTCTACTACTCATTCCAAAATTCTCAGAGTGGGAGTGGCTTAGGAGGGAGTGAAAACATTTGCACTTGAACTTTGTACACAGGGGCAAACAGGATTTGTAGAGAGGGGTTTCCACACTACGCCACCAGTTACAAGCATGCATGGGGGAGTGGCTATAATTTTAGACCGTGCTTGGCTGTTCTCCAACTCTTCCTATCCCCATAATATACATGGGCAATGCTGCGTGCTCTCCCTTTTCAAGCAGAGTCGTGTGAAGCGGGGGCAGGGTCCAGCCACCTCAATTATACAGTGCCCCAGGCTTGGAGGGTTTTTTTTTCAAGCACTAGAACCCCCCCCTCCTTGGTTTGTCTACGGTACAGTACATAAATGTCATAACTGGAAATATTAGTATCAGTGATTTATCTACTTAGGTAACTCTGAGAAGCTGTTACATAGAAAGATAAGAAGAAAATGAAAACTTGCAATCTGTAAGGAAACAAGAAAGATTAGATTTTTTTACCCACGGCACCAAATTATCATTCCAAGATGTACCAGCAGTAATACTTTTATAACTATTTAAACCAGACGCTTTATGTTGTCACCTACTCTCAAGTGCCCAGGAAGATTTTTTTTTTATATATTCTAGGAACTTAGCCAACAATATTCAAACAATTATGTCCAATCTGTAGTTTTGCTTAGTCTGTCATTTCATTTTTTTTGCATGTTCTTGAAAATGAGGCAATAGAGAACATTCTGCAGATCTGACAGCTCACTGTTCATGTACTTCTGAACATCACACTACCCTCTGAGAGTGGGTGATCTTCCAAACCTTCTCATATCTGGCTATAGGCATGCGTAGAGGAAGTGGCCCACCTTAACGTCGGCTCGTGCGTCCTTCTCCTAACAAATTGTCTATGAACTCTCAGCTCCTGCTCCAACGCCTGCATTTAATTGATGTCCCAGAATGCTGTGTGTGCGGCCCACAATTCCGGAGCATCAAGTTTAGACTTGCTGAAACTGATCAAGCATCACTGATGCCGCATCAGTGGGTGCAAGGCTTGGCATGGAAGTACTCAGAGGGAGAACTGATGTATGATCAGATGCCCTTTGGGGCAGCTCCGTGCCCTGGGTGAGTGAGGTGGAGGGTGGTCAGGTGGATTATATTATGAAGGTGACGGGGTTAACTGAGGATGTGAGTGGGCTTAATGAAGAATGATAATGACAAAAGGGTGTAAATGAAGAATGATGATAATGAAAGGGGTTTGATCAGAGGATGAGGGGTTAATGTTTGTTGGAGGGTGGTTAATGGAGAATGATGACGAGAAGGGGTTAATGATGATGATAAAAGAGGATAAAGGGCAGAGGATGAGGGGTTAATGACGAATGATGGAAGGTTAACGATGAAGGATCAGGGGTTAATGATTGATGGAGGATGAGGGGTTAATGTTAAATGAAGGAGGTTTCAGAGATGGGAGGATTGATGGAGGAATTTTCACCTATAAAACAATATATAAATTCTTCGGTGCACACCCTAATAATACGGCTACGTATCAGCTGATGGACTGCAGGGATTTCTGCATTTTTATTGTCACAGGGCTTCTATAATTTTGAACAGTCATGTGACCTAAAGCTTGCTTAGTTCTTAAAATCCACTCCATGATTCCTTGTAAAAATAACAAACAGGCAGCATTCAGTCACTGTCAAGGTCAAGTAGAAGTCGTTACACAGAATTCAGTGCAATGAGACCTATAATGGGCACTGGTGATATGCCAGGCTTGGACTATAGTTGTAATGAATGCCCAAAGGTGCGTAATTCATACCAACTTGTAAAATTACTAAATCGGGACATAGGAGATGCTGCATGCACCAGTGCCACCTGCCTTTGCTACTGTGCCGCGCTGGGGCGGTACCAGCTGAAATGTGGACAGCTGGGGAGTACGGTGACTGTACAGGCACATAAAAGTGAGCGCAGTGTCGACTGGGGCATGAAGCATTGCTTCCTGGAAGTCTCTGAGGGTCCGGAGGAGAGGTTGCCCTGTGAAGAGAGAGAGGGAAGGGGAAGTACCCACAATGAGGTGGCAGGTCCCAGGAGAGGTGCCAGCCACCAGGAAGTGTCTGGGCAATGTAACCTCAGCCCCTTCATGATGAAGCAAAGATGAGGAAGGTTCCTCTGTCCCTCAGGTCTGGCCAGGCAATCCATTATCAGAACAGTCAGGGAAGCTTCCCCTGGCACTGCTGGTGCATGATCTTGTACCAGCCCTCTAGGGAAAGGAGCAGAGCCACCCTGCAGTGGGGCCAACCCTGGATTTCTCCGATACCCCAGTAGACCAGTCCAACACTGAGCATGTGTGTGGCATGTTACTGGGCCTTGCAGGACAATGCAATGGCAGATCAAGGAGAATCTGGCTTGTGCATATCTGATGGTACATTTCTGGTTCTCAGTTATGTTGCTGTCTCTTTGTATTTCTCCTATGTTTGTACCACGTTAGTACATCACCCACTGTGATATAACAAGCTTCAGGACAGGAACTAATAGATAGTCATCACTGCCATTAAAATGTCAGCTTCTTAGATTAGGTCCGTGACTGACGACAATACAGATATGTTGACAGCTGGATTTTTCTTCTCTGTAGTCTCCGCTGTGGAGCATCGAGTGTCACTTGTAAACCAAGCGTGTCACAGCGAAATAGATTTTTAGAATCCTAACATGGAGCGAAACTCAATATAAGAACCAGAATACAGATCCATCCGCAATGACAGGGAGACAAATATTTTGCTTAGCGTTCACCCAATAATGTAAGTATGACAGTTTTCCAAGCTTTTCTCAGTAGTATTTTTTTTAGAAATGAGTAGAAATAATAGCGACAGCGTTTTAATAACTCTGGAGACAGGTTGACGTGTAAGACATGAAGCTTGTCACACAGGCTTCACATGTCATGGAGAATAATTAGAGAACACACAAGATGTACAGTAGAGCTGTTTTTTACATTTGTTGTGTTATATGTTTTCAGATACACTTGATTTTATTTATTTTGCTATTTTTTTTGTCTTGAGAATATTACATGCGTTTTTTATTTTAGTTTGTTCAGACATGTGTTTTATTATAACGCTGGCTGTTTGAGGAAGGAGGTGGAAATACAGAGGTCTTGTCGCCTCATCCTTTAAAGGTGTCGTACACCACCTCCTGCTTGGAATGCTGATGGCTGCTTTTGACTAAATCATCGGGAGACGTGTGGGAGGAGGCAGTAACGTATGGTTGTCGGCCACTCGCAGCCGATAATATACCATGTAGTACTGGGAGCCAACTACAATTTTCACACATCTCACACAGGTAGGTTGCTATCAAACAGCAGTTGGAGTGGGTGTCAATTGTGTATCGGTGGGTAACCTATATACATATATGGGACTGTGTAGCTGGCCTGCAGATAATTCAAATTCATTTTTCTTCTCTCTCTTTAGTAATATATAGTATAACGTATGGCTACATATTGTTCTGCATGGATATCAGTGCACATATAGTGATGTCTAAGCTGGTTTCACCCAATCATCTTCTCAGCCTCACTTGACCTACTCCTCTCGCCTATTAATATCCTCTTCTGCCCTAATGCTACAATTCTACATTCTACAAAACTACAGTCACTGCAAACCTAGAAAAGGCAACTAAAATCACCACACATCATCTACGACAATCAACACCCCAACCCTGAAACTGCAAACGATCCCGTCACCTGCAAAAGTTAAGCACCAGTTGAGAAAATCTTGCTCCAACACTGACTTACTCCACAACTACTGCCAAGTAAACATTCTTTAAATCCCTAATACCCACCCAGTCAACCAACTCCTGTAACCTCATTGCCAATGTCAATTCACTTGTCTGCCCAACTCCACCACTCTCCCCTTATTCACTCACTGCTGATGATTTCATCACCTACTTCAAAGACACCACACTTCTAGAAATCTTGCCAGATCCATCACCCAACACCCTCCTTCTCCACCACTCACCTACACATCCTCACTTCTTCCTATCGTGTTACTAAAGATGAGATCTTCACACTCCTCACCTCCTCCAAACTCTCCATACTATCTCCCAAATGCTTGCTGGCACCTAGCTCACCTCTTCAACCTGTCCTTCTCCACTGGTACTTTTCCTGCCATCTTCAAATATCTCAGCTTTTCTTTTCTCAGACAAACATCTTGTGACCCTACCTCTCCATTTTTCTCCTCCTCTTTGCTTCCAAACTGAACTCATGAGAGAGCTTACATTCTTATTGGAAGAGGGCTCAGCTGAAACAAGAGGAACTAGTATGGCTCTGAGTGCAAATTGGGACAGTAGCAGGGGGTACTTTAATGTGGGTAGTATAGGTGGCAGTAAGGTAATATCTAATAAAGAGATGGGTTTACAGAGAGGGTTTAAAGATTTAATTGGAAGGGTGTGGGAGAGTCTGATTGGGTGTAGTAGAGAATTTCATATGTGGTTAGGGGCATTGGAGAAGTTTTGTAGGCAGGAGGGAGGCGTGGTTACCAGAGGAGAGCTACATGTTAAAGCGCTACGGAATATGTTGGCGCTATATAAATAAATAATGATGATAGATCTAAAAGGATGAGATTTGAGATGAAGAGGTGGATGTGTTGAGGGCTTTAGGTAAGTAAGGTTGAGTAATTTGACTTGGAAAATCATTGTAGAGATTTGCAAAGTTTTGTGTTAGATGTGGAGCAACATAAGAAGAAGTCCTAAACCTAAACATATCCAAAAAGGATCATGCTTGTCATGGTTCTGTAGGTTTGGATCCTGAAACTGCCTAAATTAGCACTACTTCCAGCAAGGCGCGGAGTTTAATGGGCAGAAGGTATTCACCAGGGACCGCCGCAAGGTGGTTTGGTCTTAGCTGCGTCTGGACCGCAGGCCGTGGCCCTTACTGGGAGTATCAGGCGAGATCTATAGAAGAATGCGGAGACGTGAATCTGTTTAAGCACAGCAGGTTACCACTGCAATGGTGGCGTAGAACGCAAAGAACTGTCAGCTCTGCGGTCAGCAGGTTACCACTGGATGGTGGCAAAGTACACAGAGAAATGTTAGTTCTGCGGACAACAGGTTACTACAAGAAGATGAAATGTCAGCTCTGCGGACAATAGGTTACAGCAGGAATGATGAAGCGTCAGCTCAGCGGACAACTGATTACCACTAGGATAGTCACTAGTCTTTCTCATGGTTGACAACATCACACTCTCGCTGCTCCCCAATCCCGCTGCCTTGGTATCATCCTCAACTCTGTCCTCAGCTTCACACCACACATTCATTCCCTTGCGCTGTTTTGTCGCCTCCTTGTAAACATTTCTATAACATACCCATCCATTCTCTCATTATCTCCTGCCTAGACTACTGCAAACTCCTACTATCTTTGCTTCCCCTCACTCATATTACCCCTCTACATTCATCCAAATTGCTGCAGTGAGATTAATCTTCCTTTATCGCTCCACATCCATTCCACCACTTTGCAGATCCCTGCATTAAATTACCATTACCTCCTGAATACCATTCCAGCTACTCAACTTCAAAGCCCTCACCTACTTCTTCCCTGAACACATCTCTGACCTCATCCTGAGATACACTCCCTTTTGCCCTGTTCGATCTGCCTCCACCTAATGCAGCGGTGGCTTCCCCAAATCAGGACCTTGCCATGCCCCAGTTTCAAGGCAGGCCACATCCCTACACCTGATTCCCGGCACTCCAAATTTGAGAGGTATGATTTAGTGGTTAACCACTCATTTATATGCACTCTTAAGTACATAAATGTTTTAGAATGAAGTGTTTTTACAATCAGAAAACCAGGGCTTTCTGACAATATCAAACGCTCCTGTAGTGACATTTGTGTTGAGTGGAAATCACAATTATCTCTTCCACACAGGAGTGCTTCAGAGTGCTTCAGCTGTTATAGCACTGTATGTAGTGCCCTCAGTGCTAAAGTGTGCCCGAGTGACCTTAATTCATGACTTGCTATTCAATGGAACGTGTTATTAAGGTAACATTTATTGCCTTAAGAGCAATGTGGTCTTCTGCTGGGAAGCCATGACTTTCTTAAATGCCATTGCCACTGCCCTGAGACTGGAATTCTCATAAGATTTAGCTTCAAAGGTCAGATACAAAGCATATTTTTGGACACCCTGATCCCAGGTGTGTCATTTAGTGAAGCAATCATTTTAGTAATCACCGTTATTCTTTAAATCTTCCCTATCTTCAGCTTCGAATTGCGCTGCCCTAATCTCTTGTCAAATTGGCCCCACTTTTTGCAAATACCTTTCATTAGCCCAGAGTACTACAGACTTTATGCGCTTAGCAATGAAACAATGATTTCATGTCATAGATTATATAATGCTGGAAGACACTTACATAACAGCTTCAAGTTGAAAGTAAAAATATGATAGTGATATATTCTGCTCACAGTTTATTTGTAAAAAGGCTTTCACATCGGAGTATGCAATCAATAAGACATACTTCAAAAGTCTAAAGCTAATGATAATTAGAGGCCGAAAACTGTTGGTTTTATGGCAGGAGAGATGTCTAGCAGAGACGGTTAAATAAGAGAGCTCCATTTTGGTGACAAATTGCTGCTTATAGACGCTAGCCTGGCTCTTGTGTGTACAGTCATGGCCAGAAGTTTTGAGAATGACACAAGTATTGGTTTTCACAAAGTTTGCTGCTTCCGTGTTTTTAGACCTTTCTGTCAGATGTTGCTGTGGTATACTGAAGTAAAATTACAAGCATTTCATAAGTGTCAAAGGCTT
Source organism: Mixophyes fleayi (assembly GCF_038048845.1). Taxonomy (NCBI): domain Eukaryota; kingdom Metazoa; phylum Chordata; class Amphibia; order Anura; family Limnodynastidae; genus Mixophyes; species Mixophyes fleayi. The sequence goes on along the minus strand of NC_134402.1, from coordinate 28,931,048 downwards.
TTATTGACAATTACATTAAGTTTATGGAAAGAGTCAATATTTGCAGTGTTAACCCTTGTTTTTGAAGACCTCTGCAATTCACCTTGGTATGCTGTCAATCAACTTCTGGGCCACATGCTGACTGATGGACGCCCATTCTTGCCTAATCAATGCTTGTAGTTTGTCAGAATTTGTGGGTTTTTGTTTGTCCATCGCCTCTTGAGGATTAACCACAAGTTCTCAATGGGATTAAGGTCTGGGGAGTTTCCTGGCCGAAATTTTGATGTTTTGATCCCCGAGCCACTTAGTTATCACTTTTGCCTTATGGCAAGGTGCTCCATCATGCTGACAAAGGCATTGTTCATCACCAAACTGTTCTTGGATGGTTGGGAGAAGTTGCTCTTGGAGGATGTTTTGGTACCATTCTTTATTCATGGCTGTGTTGTTAGACAGAATTGTGACTGAGCCCACTCTGTTGGCTGAGAAGCAACCCAACACATGAATGGTCTCAGGATGCATGACACAGGACTGATGGTAGCATTCACCTTTCCTTCAAGGGACAAGTGTTTTTCCAGACGCCCCAAACAAACTGAAAGGGGATTCATCAGACAAAATCACTTTACCCCTGTTCTCAGCTGTCAAATCCCTGTAACTTTTGCAGAACATCAGCCTATCCTTGAGGTTTTTCCTGTAGAGAAGTGGCTTCTTTGATAGCCTTCTTGACACCAGGCCATCCTCCAAAAGTCTTCGCCTCACTGTGCATGCAGAAGCACACACACCTGCCTGCTGCCATCCCTGAGCAAGCTCTGCACTGGTGGTACTCCGATCCCACAGCTGAATCAACTTTAGGAGATGGTCCTGACACTTGCTGGACGTTCTGAAGCCTTCTTCACATCTATTAAACCTCTCTCCTTGAAGTTCTTGATGATCCGATAAATGGTTGATTTAGGTTCAATCTTACTAGCAGCATTATATGACTGTACATGTTTCCTTGCAGATAACCATAGTTAACAGAGGAAGAACAATGATTTCAAGCGCCACCCTCCTTTTAAAGCTTCCAGTCTGTTATTCTAACTCAATCAGCATGACAGAGTGATCTCCATCCTTGTCATCTTCAACTCTCTCACCCGTGTTAACGAGAGAATCACTGACCTGGGGGTAAATGTATCAAGCTGAGAGTTTTCCGGCGAGTTTGAAAAGTGGAGATGTTGCCTATAGCAACCAATCAGATTCTAGCTATCATTTTGTAGAATGTACTAAATAAATGATAGCTAGAATGTCAGCTGGTCCTTTTGGACAGATTCCACTGTTTTATTAGTTGGATACTCTCTCTAGCAGAATATATCTAATAGCATGTGGAAGTTAAATATGAGATATTTCTTTCTACAGTGGGAAAGGACTGATAAAGTCCTCTGCATACATCTGGACCTCCGAGAGATACTGTAGGTAGGACACAGACCAGGATTTTAAAGATATTACTGATTAATAACCAGTGTGACATCAAATATGCAATACAGCCTCCGTTTCACTGGAATAAGAAGAATATTCAGATGGCCAACAATAGCTAATGTAATTTAATAATAAACAGTTGGAGGCTGGGAAGTAGTTAGTTATCTCCTAGGAGCAATCAGCAATGGGACACTCCTCCACATTTGCAGCAACTATAAGGCATATTATGGCAGAACCTCACAGCGCCCCTCTCCTGACAGTAGTTGGTATTGCGGTGGATCCTTACAACAATATGGAAGTTGCTCAATCAGTTTATAGGTTCACAGCAGGTGCTAGAGAAAGAGGGTTTATCTAGAGAAAAAGAGACACAGACAGAACGCCCCCCCTTCCCCAGCACATTGCTGTGGACCAGTAGAACAACTGCTATTTTATTTGTACATAAAATGTAGGAGACTCAGTTACTTACACATCCAAACATAAAATAACCCAGCCACTTAGGATATTGTACTGGATCCTCACATGAAGGATCTCTACTCCGAATAGCTTGTTCTATCTAATGCCACGGATGCAGGATTGGAATGTGATCTGGTGACTGAGGAGGCTGCTGCATTAAGATAAATTCATTGTCATATTCCTGGAGCCATTCCAAGAGCATTATATTGCTGAAAAAGCTCATTTACAGCTGCATAGGGATCAGCAACTATTTTCACATAGCCTGTAGCATTCTAGCATCGTTTTTCTTGTTTTGTGTCAAGGGTAGTAACGTGTGCCATGAACACACACCCCACTCCAACATACCACTACCAGCAGTGTGCATTGTTTTGCATGGTTTTGTCTTGTTGTTTATTCTTGAATCTGGCAATGATTTCCCAGTCCTTGTGTGTCCAGTGTATGTGTTCCTTATGTGTGTGTGACACGGTATGACACGTTGTGCATTCTTGTATGTGTCTTTCAGCTGCGTTGTTCTACTGAGCTGTTTGTTATCTGGCTGACGCCCGACTGGTACTTTGCACAAGTCATAATAGCCTAGGTTGACATTTTTCACTCAGTACATTCTGACCATAGGACCGTCGCTGGCTGGATTTTGATTGGGTGATGTCCCCTTCTCAATGCACCCATGATACCAAAATGTGTAAGAAGAAAACATCAGTGTTCCTCATATACTCATATCAGCGCATCTGGCGCCCTGCTCTATTCTACGTTCAAAGTAATTTTAATATTTTGTTTGACCAACCCTTTGTCTGAATTGCACACAGAAATAATTCATTGGTGCTGTCTACCTGTTTTAAATAGCATTGTCTGTGTCCGTGATTCTGTCATTGATTGAGCAGTCAGTTGCATTGGACGGACAGGGTTACCTACTAAACTGGACACTCAGGGTCTGGTTTAGAGTTCATAGAGATGCCTTGTTTGTGTATGAGCAGGGCTGCCGAAAGTAACCTTGGGCCCTGGCGTAGCTGCTTCTTGGGCAGGGCAAATGCCAGTCATTTGCGCAGCCTATGGGGTGTGTCCACACGGACCAACCCCCAGCTTCAAAAATTGGCTTTTCTGCACATGTGGCATTAGAGGGTTGTGACCATGCAGACCAATAGAAAGCTATTTGGTCTGTGCAGTCACTATCTCTTCACGCGCAATCCGGTCGACAAGGGGCTGTGAATAAGTAGATGTGGCTAAAGACTCATTCACCCCCACCATTATCGCCACCACCAGGCCCCCAGTAAGGCCTGGGTACTTCGTACCCGTCACAGTTTTAGCAGTCCTGCGTATCATGAAATATGATCTTCATTCTTGCGTTTCCATATCTGTATTTTAAGTTGCACGTTTGTAAGCTGGTCCAGGTCATGCGATAAGCTGGGTTACTTTATGCCCCACTTTTATGACCTCGCCTCGATTGTTGTGATTGCAGAATTTTTCAAACTCTTCTTCTGTGCTGATTGTACTAATAACTAGCTTTGTTGTGTGAAGTCCAACTATTGGTTAACACCTAAAAACAGCTCAGTGTGGCGATCTCTCAATAACTAAGTGAAATGAAAAATTCTTTAGTAGTAGAAGCCTATAGACCATTTCGTCCTCCATTTTCAATATTCCCCTGAACTTTGCAATGATGAGGTCTTCTATGAACAATTTTGCTGTCTGGTCCATCCATCCAACACAGGTTGTTTATTCCGTGATATTTCCATGAATCCTGTTAATTTTTGCAAACCGTGTTCACTTTTACATACAACTATCCTTTAAATTCATGACACTCACCATTTTTGAGCGGAGGATTCCCATTTAACTAACAATCAGTTTCACAAAATAACTAGTTAAAAAAAAACAGCTAAATAAGTAGTAAGAACATTCTCACCAGTTTTAAGATTAAAGCTAATAAATGTAATATCTCTGTACAGTTCCCTTTGTTATTTTGGACTGGGACTACTGTTGAGTGATGAAGGAGGATGGTATGGAGGGGAGAGGAAGCAGCAGAGAGGGGGATAGAAGTGTGCAGGACGTTTAGGGAGAGGAAGAAAAGGAAAAAGGAAAATGAGAGGGGGGGTGAGAGAGAGGAAAGGGAAGAAGAGGAGAGAAGGAAGAGAAAAGGGGTATAGGTAGGGGGCATTGAATGGAGGATTGGGTAGATGGTGTTTGGAGAGACAAGGAATGGAGGCGAATGGGGATAAATGAGAGAGGAGCCAGAAGGATGGGGAGAAAGGGGCAGGGAGATTGAGGGGTGACTGCCACCTATCTTCTTTTCTTCCCATCTTCATGCATGCTTCCCCCTATGAGGGCTTCTTCCTAAAGTATTTTCCCCATTTCTCTCCCTCTTTCTATTCTTATTTATGTTTCCCTTCTCTTTATTTCCCAAAATATCACCCCTCTCCCTTAGTCTACTATTTCTCTCAGTCACCTTTCAAATCAATCTTAAAAATCAATTTCGACTTATCTGTCATGTGTTCCCTGTGCTGGCTGGTCAGGTCCATACCTACCATCTGTTCCGATTTAGGTGGAACAACCCCAATTCTATTGGACAGTTCCGCTGTTCCACCAGTCAGAACTTTCCTCCCAACTACAGGAATGTTGGGATGTATATCCCACTTACCACCACTTTTCACAGCAGAACAATGGTGAACGGGCGACATAAGTACCTAGGGGTGTAGGAGTGTACTTGGGGGAAGGGATGGGGCATTGGGAAAGAATTAGGAGCAACCCAAGATGTAGCATGCTCACAACATGGACATTGAAGACAACCCTCCGCACTATGTATCGCCTTTTGGTTGAACAGATATTCATATAAATATTCTCTTTATAACCTGGGTAGATAACCTGCCCGTATGTATATTTAAATATAGTGTATGGGGTGCTCCCTCACTTTTAAGATTTGAGACATATCATTTAGAATATCTCTAGCAAACCTACAATTCTAGTTGTCTCTTAAAATTGGTTTATTATCTAGAATGGAATATAGATCTATATTCTATGGATTTACTTCAGGTATACAGGGAGTGCCCCTCAGAAATAGTATTTCTTACTATCTTTTGGAACGCTTATGCCCACAACATGACAGGGTTAAGCTCTTTTCGGAGGGGTTCAAATCAGTCAAGGTATGATAATTAAGAAACGGCTGTATTTTAAAAAAAAAACTGAAATGACAGTAATCCTGCGGGATATAGAGGGGACACTTTGGTAGGAGAGGTGTCAAGGATTTGTGTCCAAATTGGAACAGTTAGGAGTTTTATACAATTGGCATCACCGCTATTGTGCGTTCTTTACATGTTGACGTGGAAATCTTCTTTTGTCGTACTATGGTTTTGTGTTTCTATGCTTACAAACAGCACTGCATATAAAACAGATTTACAATGTGACATCCTTATATCCTTGGTATGTCAGAGAATTTGCAAGGAAATAGATTTACATGTTGGATTTACATGCTGCACTATCAGAATAACCAAACTCAATACTAACTCAATCAATGGCTTTATGTCCCCTGCCTCCATTATTTCCATTGTATAGATGTCCCATATAATTATATATTACACCTGTGCCATCCTGTCATTAAGCTTTAGACTGATGTTCACTTCAAGATTCTCAAAAGCTCAAATTTCTTTGCTATAAAAGTTAATTTTGTTACATTTCTTTATGGCTTTTCCTGTGCTGGAAAAAAAAAAATATATAATTAAGGGCTCATCCAGATTTCAGTTGGGTGTTTTTTACAAAAACAACTGCATGAGTTGCATTACAGACATAATGCTTACGCATTCTTAATTTTCTTGTTTTTTTATGCGCTCCGAGTTTTTAATTGCTGCTGAATGAACAGAAATGGCTTTTAAATATAGAAATCAAAGATCCAATAGCTTGCAGCCATCCGGGAACGTAACACGTGCGACAAACAAGCATATATGCCTCCTTACAGGCATATATGTGTGTCTCTACAGGTCTGCATGAGCCGCATTTGCGTAAATCATACTTGCCAACTTTTCCTCATTGGCTTCAGGGAGATCCTGGGGGGAGTGGGCATGCAGGGGGCAGGGCTTGATGAATCGCATCATTTTGGCACCACCCCCTAAAAGATTGTCACAATTTTGTCCAAATACAGCAGGAGTGGGGCTAAGATGACGCAATATTTACGCCATTAAGCCCCGCCCCTGCCATTTATATATTGCGGGGACGAGAACCGGGAGGTTGCCCTGCTCTCCCGGGAGGTCTCCCAGAAATGCGGTGTCTCCCGGATATTCTGGGAGAGTAGGCAACTATGCGTTAAAGAAAAGCAGATAATGAATCTCTAGAGACTGAAGTGTCTTTTACATTTCTGTCTCCATTACTGAAGTCATGTTGTCTTACCTGTCATTCTTTGATTAAATCTTGGTCTCCATGAAAATGGCCACCTCCATAGGCATCAATACATGGACATAGGACACAATTTCTGAACTGTGTCATCATACCACAGATGGCGAAGCCAACCATGTCTTGTACTGGCTCAGCATCAGGGAGAATGCCAGACTCTTCAGGGAGTGAGGGAGATCACCCCTAGCTCAGGGAGTCTCCCGGACATTCAGGGAGAGTTGGCAAGTATGGCGTAAATTGTGTTTAGCGTTCACGGCCAAGTCAGCATAGGAGCATATGTGTGCGCCCTCTTTCTGGGCACGCACAGAGCGATTTCACGCATGATGCGCTATGCAATCTTGCGCACTTCAGCCCCAATATTGTTTTGAAAAACTGAAAAAAAATAAAAAGAATTTTCCAGCCAAAATATGTTCTTTCGGTTTATTTTAGATATAGCCTAACACTTTAGCTCCCTCTGCTGTACTTTTTTTTTTTTTTAATGTAAAATCGAAATAGATAAAACATTTGAAATAACTGAATATTAAAGCTTTTTAGACAATCAAATCAACATTCAGCAATTGTCTAGGAGGCATCACCCAGACTTGACCATTCTCTCAAACTGCAGAATGAACTTTCATTACACCAATGTCACTGAATGTAATTACCTAACTGTTCATTGTTAATAGCCAACATTTCCAGGAAAAATAAATGATGTATTCCATAATGCAATTGGCAACAGTGATAATTAATTAAGATTGCGGCTCTTTTTAAATTGAATCTTTAAAAACACAATGCGCCCTCTGTCTATTAACATGTCTCTCACGAATTTTATGCACAAATTCTGATAACTGTACAAAGTTATTATGTTAGTGATTAAAACATCATTATGATAAGAAAGAGGAAAACGTGTATTCTTTCACAGGTATCATAGTAATCTGCTGTAGAGGATAATCACAGGGGATTATTTAAGAACTATTGTACAATGGAGGGAAATTCCTTCTCCAGATTCTCTCTCTCTCTCTCTCTCTCTCTCTCTCTCTCTCTCTCTCTCTCTCTCTCTATATATATATATATATATATATATATATATATAAAATGATTATTATTTATCTATTTATTCAGAAACCGTCACAGATTCCGTAGCGCCGTATACAGAAGCAAGTAACAAATAGATGAGGTAATACACATAAGTAACACAGATGAGTGTAAGTAATGCTATGGGGACTTACACAAAGTGCAGCAAAAGACGTGCCAGGATGAACGAGGGAGTCAAACAGCAGACAGACATGGGGCAACATGTAGAGAGGACCCTACTCATGAGAGCTTACATTCTAGAGGGAGGGGGGGGAGAATCTAGGTGTACTCCTGCTTCTGGAAATAGCAGTTTTAGGAAGCATTTGCTCTCGACCATGGCTAGTTTTGTGGATATGTGTCCTGTGCCAGCACGTCAGATAACAAAACAGTCGAAGCTTCATTCCTGTGTGCTGTGGCTGAAACCGCAAATGTCTTGATAGTGACAGATTACTTCCTCATTCTCTGATACAGAACCCCTGTGAGGTGATCTTCTGAAATATTATACCACCCAACTGTCCCGATTTAGGCGGGACAGTCCCAATTTGAGGGTTCTATCCCGCAACCCCAATCAGGGCAACTTTGTTCAGGCGTTTGGGAAATTTGGGAGGTATCATCCGTTCACTGCTGCTCTGCATGTCAATGCAGTAGTGATTGGGTGCCTCACACTTGTACACACAGCACTGAATGGTGTTTGGAGGGGAGGAGAGTACGAGGTAGCCTAACTCTCCATAACTACTAAGCATGCCCCAGGGGAGTGGTCATGCCCCCATTGAGATGTGGTCACGCTCCCATTGTGACGGGTCAACTACCATTGGTGCAGCAGGTGCTGTGCACCAGGGTCTATGGAGATAATGGGGCCCCACTGAACGGGGGAAATAGCGAGCTGTGGGCCCTGGCTCCCTCCTCCCTGCTTTCCTGCACTGAGGCTCACTAGTGCCACCTCTGGCAGTATCCAATATGGGGGGGCACTACTTAAAATTCTGACAGTGAAGGACAACTTTGAGAGTTTAATTATCATGGACATAATGTTGAAGATGTAGCTCATTTAATAACTGTATTGATTTAGCTGCTTTCTCTCTTTTAGCCTTCTTTTCTATATCATTAACCCCTTCACCCAGCTTAATGTTGGGGATCTAGTGTCGTGAGTATTAGGCTATTTGGGAACTTTTCCGCATTAGTAAGGGGTAATCTGGTGAGGGTCACAATCAAAAACTGCCTTTAAAGCATCCTTTAATGTAATTCATTTACTATAGCAATAAAATAAATATAATGTGCAGACATGAACTGTCCTGACGGACAAATTTATCAAGGGCTAAAAGCCCTATTACCGGTAACAAAGGGTGCTTTCACCAGAGATATGTTTTATTTCTTGAGTCGACCTGTACAACGAAGGCTTACCATCTGCGATAACCATAAATAAAGGTAAACCATACTTGCCGAGTTGCAGCAACTAGTGTCGTCTCAGCCCCTGCCCTTTTTCACTAGAGAAGTGAGCCGGATGTGGGAGGTTATCGTCTTTCCCTCAAAGCAAGGTCTCCCAAATTCGGGAATCTCCCGTACGTCCCGGGAGAGTAGGCGAGTATTGCAGATAACGTATGCGCTAGTACATTAAGGCACAGTACACCAGGACATTACATTAGAGTCAGAGGAGAAAACAGGTTTACAAACCGCTTGTACTGGATACAAAAGTGTTAAGGTGTAGTTGTTTTAGTTGTATAAGTAGGTTATTTGCTAGTTAGTGTTTTGTGTTTAGTTTACACAAGAATAATTGTTATTTAGCGTATGTCAGGATCTAGTTTGTGTGCTGTTCTTCATTGTCAGTCAGTTCTCTGCAAGCCCTGATTATGTCAGGTTTGAATTAATTAGAATGTTCCCTTCATCTCTTTTATATTAATAATGTGTAGTGGGAGAAGAACCTTGAGGTTCTCTCTTTGTAGAGCATTTCCTTGTCATGCTAACAGATAATAATCTGCATTACTACAACAAATAAGAACGTTTTAATGTATAATCAGCTACAGGGCATAGTTCAATAACATTCACAGTTCCATCTATTTTCTATCTGCGGGTAAAACACAAAACACTTCAGATGAAAGGTTGAATAAATCGCTGTAGAAATGGTGGTGGGGGGGCCCCGTAAGAAAAACAAGTTCCCCTCTTTGGGGGCCTTGGTCCATCAGTAATGTCACCACGTCCTAGTGTATCAATAGGCTGCATGCTCATGGTTCCGCCCACAAGATGTCTGCCTCCATGAAGGGGTACGCTTTAAATTATCTTTAGAACAGTCTGATGACAGACAACTTAGTATTTTGATGTTTTAATTTTTCTAGATGCATTAAGGGACATTTAGGAAATCAGTTCTGATAGCAAGCAGTTGGATTGTAATTAGTGCATTTTGCAAAATGAAAGCACACATATGATTGGTTGCTATTCTCCCAGAACACCATAATTTCGGTAAGTGCTCCTGGACTCCTAAAACAGCAGGGCACCCTTGGTGAAGTGGGCAGGAGCGATTTGCCCTCTACCCTCTGCTGCTTTAAGGGGGCGGGGCCATGTGGGGTTCACATCACCATTTATCTCTTGAATCCCCCCCACCACCTTGTGATCTCCCAGAGAGTAGATGAAAAAAAATGGCATGATATGTGTTTGTGGTCACAGTACCTTACCCAATACAACTGTTTTCATAACAACCTATTATATAGTATTTATTAAGGGCAGCACGGTGGCTTAGTGGTTAGCACTTCTGCCTCACAGCACTGGGGTCATGAGTTTGATTCCCGACCATAGACTTATCTGTGTGGGGTTTGTATGTTCTCCCCGTGTTTGTGTGGGTTTCCTCCGGGTGCTCCGGTTTCCTCCCACACGCCTAAAACATGCTAATTAGCTGCTATCAAATTGACCCTAGTCTCTCTCTCTGTCTGTCTGTATGTGTGTGTTAGGGAATTTAGACTGTAAGCTCCAATGGGGCAGGGACTGATGTGAGTGAGTTCTCTGTACAGCGCTGCGGAATCAGTGGCGCTATATAAATAAATGATGACGATGATGATGATTTCTGTTCTACCTGTATCACATTTTGTATTAGAAGCCTACTCTAAGGAATGGGACTGTTGTGATACACGTTGACTAAACTAGCAGTAGGCAGATAGATGCAGAAACCTTGAAAGACATTTTAGAGTATCTACATGATCTGCACAGACTTCATAATATTTGTATCTGTGTTCCGACGTAGAAGTTTTTTAATAGTTGTGCCAGTGGGGTCACTGACCATTATAGTGTTTGATGAAGCGGTTTCCAAGGAAACCAACGGCTGTTATTCACGGCTAAGTGACTGCTTACCTTGATGGCCAGAGGACATTAGACAGACAAGTAATAGCTGTGCGTTAACAGTACGTGATTTATAAACACACAGGATCTGGTCATTCCATCGTAAGCGCAACAGACACAGTGTAATATGTATTATACAGGTGGATATTTGGAGAGGGGAGCTGCATTATCTGGAGGGAACAGACACCTGGGAAATGTTTGCATAATCTTGGAGCTTTTCAGAAATGAAGATATTCGAGATAATGTTTTGGGGGCCTATTTATTAATTAATGTGATTTTGCACCGTTAATTATTACCTGTCTGGGCAACGATGACAGATGACTTTTCAAATTAATTTATTAAAAAATCATCCTGGGTCAGCGCATCTGATTGGATGCTTTCCGGGCGATAGCTTTACTTGACTTTCAACTACGGTTACTGTGACAAAGTGGCTTTGGCACACGCGACCTAAACTCACGTATGCGCAAAGTCACTTTGCCATAGTAAACAGAGGGGAGAGAGAATTAGCTACATTGAGGAACCCAAAGACCCCTCTCTCACAATACTCTCCCCATAGGATTCAGTGGCTAACGCCATCTTCATATAGAGTCAGCCATCGGGGGGACAAGTTTTGAAGAGCTAAACTCGGAACTTGATAAAATTGCCCAGACTTCACTCCACATGGACTATTATGGAGACTGCAATTAATGCAGTAATTTGCTTTTAGTTTCCGAACATGTTACTTAAAAATGCCTAAACCATGCGGAAAAAGCAGATTCCGCATGGTTTAGGGCTTTATAAAGTATTCCCCTTGATCATGATGTCAGAGATTTACCTGCAGATAGCAAACTTGCTGTTGACAATCACATTAAAGGCCACTGTAGTCAGCCTCCTTTCAGCTGGCCACACATGGGATGTCAAATTTGGCTAAACACATTCTACCATTAACATCCTTGTGACTGACAGTTACCTCCACTCAGATAAAAGATGCTGTTGATTAATTTGCAGCAGTTTACAAGTGTCCTCTGTTGTTTGTCCTAGCCCCGGGTATAAAAAGACATTTCCCAGAAATTGAATAAAATATAACAGTCATTGACAATGTTCCTTTCAAGCTGAGCAATATGGAAAAGTAAGAGTTAAAAGACTAATCTAATGGAGACTCCACCCTGAAAGGTTCCTTGCGCAATGTGCAGGATTTTCATAGTAAGTTTAATTTTTAACACTATAATTTCCAAATCACTAAACATAGTGGGAACTCTCTTTCTTTGCTTATGCAGTCTCTCAAGCATAGGCAAGGTAAAATTCCATCTAGTTGATATGTTTGAACTGATATTTTTGCAAATTGCCAAAATAGGAGATGTGTGGTATGTGCCCTGACCGCAAGGCAGCAACAGTATTCAATCCATTGCCAGATGTCACATTTCCAATCTTAGTTGTCTGGAGGTCAACCAGTGCTTAATTTTGTGATTTACGCAAACCAGGATTGTGTGATTTCTGGTCACTTTTTGGGACACCCAGTGGATGTTAAAAGCCATATATTCACCCTGGCTATAGTCACTTGACCATGTATCTGTTATGGCATGAACCGGAGTACAAACAGATATAAAGAGGGACCACTCTATGGGGTATATTCAATTGACGGCGGGATCGCCGAAAATTCCGCGCTCTAAAAATATTACCGTTAATACGGTAATATCTTGCTGGATTTCAGCTTGCAGCTCCTTGAGCTGCGAGCTGAAATCCAGTGAGTAAACGGATTTTCGGCGATCCCGTCGTCAATTGAATACCCCCCTATGTTGGTAATAATATCAGTGTATCAAACACAGGCAGCTTTATTTGAAAAATAACACTGATTATGTACCTGTCATATCTGTTCTGCAAAAGTTATCAATTCCCAAAATGACACAGATTCAATAAACCTGAACGGCATCATTTTTAATTTTGGCTAAGTGCCCATTTAAGGAGAGTGCTCTATGGTGTGCGCAGCTGTATTTTTTTCCTGTTTCTAATAGCTCCATCAGTGAGGTTGGTGGTCATAGCTGTGGCTGGTTTAGAGTGTTTGCATGAAATTATTGCAGTCATAAACTGATGATGATTAAGAGCTTAGAGTTTGCACATCAGAATTATCATCATGTGCAACTTAAACACACTTGCCAACTCTTCCGGAATGTCCGGGAGAATCCCAGATTCCGGGTAGGTCTGGCTGCCTCCCGCATCTGCCCACTTCCAATGGGCAGATTTAAATCCAAAATGCCGATTCCCTGCTGTAACCTGACACATTTGTGTCTCTACGTCACGCGGGCGAGGCCAAAATGATGCAATATTCGGAGCCCCGCCCCCCCGCACGCCCACCTCCCCCGGCAGTTCCCGGACGCCGACTGCCATAAGTTGGCAATTATGAACTTAAATCCCATAACAATTTACATGAACATCATTGCCCTCAATACCGTTAGTAAAAACATTAATATTGGATGTACTATTAAATTAATGTCATTTTTTTGCCATCTATCATGTGTCTGCATGACCTCTACCTCCTCACTGCTAGTTCCAACTTTGCAAACACTTTGGTTGACAAAATTGTCTGTTGATGTTGATTTTGTGATTAGTGGTCACCAATATCTACAAACTTTGATTACTTTGACTTGTGTAAAACTGACATTTGTTTGCCTTTTTTGCAGATAAGGTTGCAACAGCTGCACTTTAATATTCCTCATTACCACTGACATTAACATATTTTATTGTACAATGTACTTAACGATGATGGGTGGTTTCCTTTTTATCCATTCCAGATTTTGGGTTCCCTAATCATACCTCTGAGGATGACTATTACATTGTAGTACCACTGTCTCATTATGATCATCCTCAAACTTAACTTGTTGTTTAAAATATACTTGTTGATATTAAAGTTCTTATACACCCAGATAGGTAATGGCGTTACTAACTAGTACCAGAGAAATATTGTGTTTTTTGCCAGTCGGTGCATTTAAACAAATGCATTATGTATGCTCAAACAACCTTGTAACTATAATCTGTAAAGGACTTGTACACCTATATAGCTAACAGTGATAATAGCAGGTACAGTAGACAGTCAACATGTTATAGTGAAGGTGTAAAAAGTGTAACATAAAAGGGAAAAAAGACAAATTAGGCAGGAAATACAGTAGTACTGTTTACACAGCTATGTGTGAGGATTCACAACACTAGCTCCAGGGGACAGCTGTCAGAAAATAATTACTGTGAGGATTCACACTCACTCCAGATGACAGCTGTCGGATACTATTCACAATGACAGCTACAAACATCTGTCAATTCCTGTAATCGGCAGTCTGCTAAGAATAGCAATCTAGCTAGTGTCCTCACCTGGACTACTATACAGCTTTCCCTACTCTGCAATCAGTCCTTCAATGAAAAGATCATGTCAATCAGAACAATTTATCTCACCAGTTTGTAGCCTTTATAAAGTCCCTAGGTTCTACCAAACCTAAATTGCAGGAGCAAAGTTTGGAGTTTGAATCTGTTTGCTTGGGTTTTCAAGAAGACATGTTTTGAATGACTGTACATCACGATTCTACCTTCTCCAATGCTTCGACCTCGAATATGTTCTTCACAATTCTACCTTCTCCAATTCCTTTAATTTGACTTCATCCATCACTATTCTACCTTCTACAATTCTTTGACTTCAGCTTGAAGCTCACTACCAGGCTTCTGAGGACTAAGCAGCTTGTCTGGATGTGCTGTGTCTCTGATAGCTACCTCAGCCAAAGGGTTCTTTTCTGGAAGCTCCCAGCACCGTGATAAATTTTAGCAAGTGCAGCACACACAATTGGTGTGTAATATTCACAATCACAGAAAGCATCCATAGACTTTCCCCCAAAAATTCAGGAGTTTTCCAGACATTCCGGGAGAGTAGACAACTATGATATTAGAATCGCTTGTGGTTAGTAAGCTGTACATTCAGGTAACTTTCTGAAGTAGCACTAATTGTGTAAAGGTAACTATGGGTAGAATTTTGGATTTTTATTTTTCACCAGAAAAATGCAGTTGAAATACCAAGAATTTAATTCTCAATCTATTACCAAAAGAAAATTGTTTCTGTTTGAAAAAAAAAAGCAAAACAGTGAGATACGACATTTTTTTGCTCCAAGCCTGTACAAACCCAGCACATCCACACAGACAATACAGGGCTAAAATCCTGGAATGTGTAGGTACAATTGCCCACTATAATAACCTCCCAAGTTCTAATTGTATTTTCAGTTGTATTCATGGATTACTGTAGAAATAATACCACTTGCTATCGTTCATTAGAATTGTTTGCCAAGAAATACCCTACAGACTTTCGGGTATGTAGTTATCTATTTTTTTTTTTTCATTTTAACATTTATATTACTTAACGTGTTTTCAAGCCATAATGCTATTTTTAATGCTACAGCATGCGTAAATTGCATAAAATGATCAAGCTTGAAGTCACTTCAGTTACACGACAGGGCTCAAATATAAAACACAGTTGCACATTTTATGAATAGAGAGTCAACAGCTTTGATTCAGTCATGTTCTATGTAGGTTTATCATTGTGAATATCTGCTTTATAAGACTAACAATAAAACCTGAAGACTGTCAACCCACACACACATATATATATAGTGACTTATGAGTGTGCCGGTTTTGTGTATACTGTGCTGTCCAATATTGAATGTACCTATTTGCATACTCTGTAAAGAAAGTTCCATACATATGTAGATTTAATTTTAAAGGAATTTATTGGGATATAAGCCCTCAGGGATAACATTTGGTTTTTCATCTCTGCCTTGAACTAAAATATTCATATTCTCTATATATGCATGGTCTACATCCTGACTATATATAGAACTGACATATACACAGCATGTTCTGCATGGGAAAAGTTTAAAGCCCACAGTGAGCCAATGCAGATGTTCTGCAGTGCAAGAGAGGGGATCCCAGAAACCGAAAGAGAAGCACATTTTAAGGCATGTTAAAAATCTTTTTTAAAGTATTATAAAGAGACAATACATAGATTAAATATTGTGTTTCTAGTCAATGGAGCTAATTTCTGATTTTTTTCCCCCTCTTGTAACCTGTGTTGTGCAAACGACTGGAGTGTTTACTTATTGTTTTTGGAGTTTAATATGGATCATCACAAAGGCACAACAAACAATAGGGACTGGAGTCAGTCCTGTGGGTGTAGAGTCCAATATCTCTATAAAGTATCATAGAATTATATTATGATCATGTCCAGTGGTCACGTCATGTTGGGGATGTAGTGTCCTATGTCTGTATAGAGTAGAGATGGGCGGGTCCGGTTCTCCGAGAACCGAACCCACCCGAACTTTGGGTATCCGAGTACCGAGCTGAGCAGCTCGGTACTCTCCCGCCCATTCCGAATCCAAATCGAGGCCGAACGTCATTGTGACGTCGTCGGATCTCGGGACTCGGTTCTCGCGATACTTCAACTTTATAAATACACGCCTCCACAGCAATCCATCGCCATTTGACAGAGGGAGAGAGCAGGGTGTAGTCATAGGCTAATTAGAGCAGGGACAGAGAATACCATATTGTTCTTGCAATTGCTCTAACCAAAATCGCTAGTGCAGAGAGGAGGATAGAGGTTTATTATTTTTTCTTCATATTTGGCACTCCCCAGCGCTTTTGGGGTGTCCCCCATAATTGTGCATTAATATTTCTGGCTGTCAAAAGTCATATCTGTCAGCAGTATCTACTAAATAATTTGTAGCACACCTCAGTGTTTTTGGGGTGTCCTCCCTAATTGTGCATTAATATTTCTGGCTGTCAAAAGTCATATCTGTCAGCAGTATCTACTCAATAATTTGTAGCACTCCTCAGTGTTTTTGGGGTGTCCTCCCTAATTGTGCATTAATATTTCTGGCTGTCAAAAGTCATATCTGTCAGCAGTATCTACTCAATAATTTTTAGCACTCCTCAGTGTTTTTGGGGTGTCCTCCCTAATTGTGCATTAATATTTCTGGCTGTCAAAAGTCATATCTGTCAGCAGTATCTACTCAATAATTTGTAGCACTCCTCAGTGTTTTTGGGGTGTCCTCCCTAATTGTGCATTAATATTTCTGGCTGTCAAAAGTCATATCTGTCAGCAGTATCTACTCAATAATTTGTAGCACACCTCAGTGTTTTTGGGGTGTCCCCCATAATTGTGCATTAATATTTCTGGCTGTCAAAAGTCATATCTGTCAGCAGTATCTACTCAATAATTTTTAGCACTCCTCAGTGTTTTTGGGGTGTCCTCCCTAATTGTGCATTAATATTTCTGGCTGTCAAAAGTCATATCTGTCAGCAGTATCTACTCAATAATTTGTAGCACACCTCAGTGTTTTTGGGGTGTCCCCCATAATTGTGCATTAATATTTCTGGCTGTCAAAAGTCATATCTGTCAGCAGTATCTACTCAATAATTTTTAGCACTCCTCAGTGTTTTTGGGGTGTCCTCCCTAATTGTGCATTAATATTTCTGGCTGTCAAAAGTCATATCTGTCAGCAGTATCTACTCAATAATTTGTAGCACACCTCAGTGTTTTTGGGGTGTCCCCCATAATTGTGCATTAATATTTCTGGCTGTCAAAAGTCATATCTGTCAGCAGTATCTACTCAATAATTTTTAGCACTCCTCAGTGTTTTTGGGGTGTCCTCCCTAATTGTGCATTAATATTTCTGGCTGTCAAAAGTCATATCTGTCAGCAGTATCTACTCAATAATTTGTAGCACTCCTCAGTGTTTTTGGGGTGTCCTCCCTAATTGTGCATTAATATTTCTGGCTGTCAAAAGTCATATCTGTCAGCAGTATCTACTCAATAATTTGTAGCACACCTCAGTGTTTTTGGGGTGTCCCCCATAATTGTGCATTAATATTTCTGGCTGTCAAAAGTCATATCTGTCAGCAGTATCTACTCAATAATTTTTAGCACTCCTCAGTGTTTTTGGGGTGTCCTCCCTAATTGTGCATTAATATTTCTGGCTGTCAAAAGTCATATCTGTCAGCAGTATCTACTCAATAATTTGTAGCACACCTCAGTGTTTTTGGGGTGTCCCCCATAATTGTGCATTAATATTTCTGGCTGTCAAAAGTCATATCTGTCAGCAGTATCTACTCAATAATTTTTAGCACTCCTCAGTGTTTTTGGGGTGTCCTCCCTAATTGTGCATTAATATTTCTGGCTGTCAAAAGTCATATCTGTCAGCAGTATCTACTCAATAATTTGTAGCACACCTCAGTGTTTTTGGGGTGTCCCCCATAATTGTGCATTAATATTTCTGGCTGTCAAAAGTCATATCTGTCAGCAGTATCTACTCAATAATTTTTAGCACTCCTCAGTGTTTTTGGGGTGTCCTCCCTAATTGTGCATTAATATTTCTGGCTGTCAAAAGTCATATCTGTCAGCAGTATCTACTCAATAATTTGTAGCACACCTCAGTGTTTTTGGGGTGTCCCCCATAATTGTGCATTAATATTTCTGGCTGTCAAAAGTCATATCTGTCAGCAGTATCTACTCAATAATTTTTAGCACTCCTCAGTGTTTTTGGGGTGTCCTCCCTAATTGTGCATTAATATTTCTGGCTGTCAAAAGTCATATCTGTCAGCAGTATCTACTCAATAATTTTTAGCACTCCCCAGTGGTTTGCGCTCAGAATGGATTCAAAGCAGTCCACATATGATCTAAATGAGCAACCAGGTTCTGTCACCAGTCCTGATGTTAGTGTTCCCAGTACGTCATCTGGCCAAGGCGATGTCAAACAACAGAGTGTTTTCAAATTAGTGCAAAAAACAAAAACCCAAAAAATTTTTACTGTATTGAAGCGAAAAAGAAGTGTAACTGAGCAAAAGTTAAGTGACGATAAAAAAAAAATTGCAAGCATGCCATTCTACACACGCAGTGGCAAAGAGAGAATGAGGCCTTCACCTTTGGCTATTAGTGGCAGATCCCAAAAAGTTACCCAGCCTACAATTGGTGCACAACTACTGTTACGCGTCAAAGCCGAGCTGCAAGATAACAGTGAGGCATTACAGGAGAATATTTGCTCTGATTCACAAATGACAACAATCCCTGTGGAGAGTCCATCCAACAGTGGGATGTCTAATCGTGACCATTCTGTTAGTCTACCCATAAAGAAGGGCCCTTTCAGCAGTTCTGCTGATGTGTGCCTGAACAGCCCGAGTGTAGCCGGTGATACACCAAGTGAGGATGACACTTTGTCTTTAGAAGAGGATGTGGGGGAGATTTGGGTATCCGACGATGAGGATGCGGTTGATTGTGTAAGTCCTGCAGCAGTGTGGCACCAGTGGGAGCAGTTCTGGCATGTGAGGTTCTGGCACCAATATGCACTTTCCAAACACAAGCAGGGATGACGCAGGGGGCAGACCACAACAGTTTGACATCTGGGCTGGTTTGAAGGATTTGTCAAAAAAATGTGTGACCTTGACCATAATTCCAACCAATCCTACTATTAACATGCAAAGGATGGTGGAGGGCCTATCAGGGATTAAACTGTATTTTTCATAATTTTCACTAATAATGTTTGGGTGTAATATACACCCAAAGACGAGTGCTCAATTGCTAAGAGTCATTGATGGAGAGGAAGACAAGCAGGCTTGTCTGTAGAATTTGCAGGCAAATTGTGCTGCGTTATATAGGTAACACCCAAAGAGAAGAGCTCCATTGCTCCATTGCTAATTGTAATTGCTGAAATAGAAATAATAGGGCTGACAGTCTTGGTCTAAATCTGCAGTTACATTTTATTGTACCATAGCTCATTGCGAAACTGGAGAGGTGGCAGGGTTTAGTGATAATCTTCCTCCAACAATACTAATTCATCCCAATATCCCAATATCATAGAAGTCTGTGTAGTATGATGTAATTGCTGATAATGGCCTTCCAAAGGGAATGACTAGTTGATTTTAGGGCAGAGCTGTCACGGTTTTTGGGCAATTCTTTTACAGCACAGCAAATATCAAAATGTTTAGCGGACTCATCTGCATCATCACTGGGTGTCTTGGGAAAGCAATTTCTTTTATTACAAGCAGTTGCCAGAGAAACTGAAGGAGAAGACGTCCCAACAAGATGTTGATAAGTCTGGGATCCTTGCAAAGAAAATTAAGTATTTCATCTACAATTAAAATATAGTTAGCACATTTACTTTGTTTTATTGCACACTATAATTTTATGTAGCACCTTTTCAAAATCTATTATTAAGGCAATCACTTGACTCAAGCTAACTGTGTCTGCACTTTCTTCACAGGTAACTACTTCGCTGGACTAAAGTATATTCCCCTCAAATGCTAGTCTTCTTGCAGCTGCTGTATTCTCCTACATGCTGTTGCAGAAACCACAAATTGACCCTAAATGTTTATGGACACAAACAGCATCTCCTGCATGTCATTTTTCAAAAGTTCTGTAACACCAAGTTGATAGTGTGTGCAAAACAGGAAATGTGATGGAATTCAGCCCCGCTGTAATGCTGGACCAATATTGGGGTCGTAATCAGAAATGACATATCCTCAGGAGACTCCAAGCAGGATTAGCCATCTTTCAATGACATCCCTTAGTTTTTGGAACAGTTTGTCAGCTGTATGCCTCTTAGTGAAGCTGCTGATACACAGAGTAGCCTACTTCTCAAAAATGTGATGCACCTGGGTACATGCTGCTGCTGTCCATGCTGGGGAAGGCGAAAGACCAACCCAGTGGGCTTTCACAGTCATATAATCTTTTGTTTGCCCAGTTCCGCTTGTACACATATCTGTGGTTAAGTGTACAGTGGGTAGAATACCATTTTGTCACCCAATAATGACATTTTTAGGAACTTTCCGGTACAGGAGAGAATAAGCTTTTCTAGTAAAATGGTATAGTGATGACATTTGCTAACAGGGACATAACACCTCAATTAAATGTCTTAAACCAACTGTATTAATAGTGGACATTGGACACAGATCTAACGCTAGCATAGTACCCAGGGCGTCTGTGATCCGCTTTGCGACTGGGTGACAGGTTTCATTCTTGCTTCCTCTTGCAGAGGATTGTTTACTTGCCAATTGTTGGGGGGGAAGATTGCAGGTGCTGGGATGTAGATGAGAGAAGGGAGGTAGATTATGCTGGAATGCTTGTTGTTAATTTTTTTTTAACCAAAGTTTCTGATTTTCCCAACAGTTTGCCAATAACTCGCTGAAAAATGACGAAACATGGATGAGGATCCCAGATGGTTAAGGTCCCTACCTCTACTGAGTGTGGCTTTCAAAATGTTACAAATGGATCGACAACTCTTGCCAGGATTCGTGTAAAAATAATTCCACACTTAAGAGGTGGATTTTTGGTCTTATGCCCAGGCATGACAATGGCCTTTTTGTTATCACTGGCAAGAACTGCAGCAATTTTTCTTTTCAAGTGTATGAAAATCATATTGTGACATAGGAGGTGTTCAAAATTGAATAAAAAATGACTGGAAATTAGTGTTACTGAGGTTAATAATAATGTAGCTACAAAATAATACCTAAATTATGTTATTTTAGCACCAATAAATGTAATTTTTATAACAAATTGCAAAACAAAACCAAACAAAACCAAAACCAAAACCAAAACACGCAATGGCGGTTTTGCAAAACCAAAACCAAAACCAAAACACGACGGTAATCCAGATCCAAAACCGAATCCAAAACCAAAACACGGGGGTCAGTGACCATCTCTAGTATAGAGTGTAATATAATTGTATTATGATCATGTCCAGTGGTCAGGTCATGTTGGGGGTGTAGTGTCCTATGTCTGTATAGAGTGTAATAGAATTGTATTATGATCATGTCCAGTGATCAGGACATGTTGGGGGTGTAGTGTCCTATGTCTGTATAGAGTGTAATAGAATTGTATTATGATCATGTCCAGTGGTCAGGTCATGTTGGGGGTGTAGTGTCCCATGTCTGTATAGAGTGTAATAGAATTGTATTATGATCATGTCCAGTGGTCAGGACATGTTGGGGGTGTAGTGTCCTATGTCTGTATAGAGTGTAATAGAATTGTATTATGATCATGTCAAGTGGTCAGGTCATGTTGGGGGTGTAGTGTCCTATGTCTGTAAAGAGTGTAATAGAATTGTATTATGATCATGTCCAGTGGTCAGGTCATGTTGGGGGTGTAGTGTCCTATGTCTATATAGAGTGTAATAGAATTATATTATGATCATGTCCAGTGGTCAGGTCATGTTGGGGGTTTAAAGTACTATGTCTGTATAGAGTGTAATAGAATTGTATTATGATCATGTCCAGTGGTCAGGTCATGTTGGGGGTGTAGTGTCCTATGTCTGTATAGAGTGTTATAGATTTGTATTATGATCGTGTCCATTGGTCAGGTCATGATATAAAGGTGAATGATGGCTGCCTAAAGTACATGAAGGTCCACCTACCGGTAGTAGTACAAAAGCCCACTGAAAATTGTATTTATATGATATCAGATATGTTTGGTCATTATTCGTATTGATAGAAAGACAAAGCATTAGTTTAGGTTGTATTTTTCTTCTAAATCGGTTGCCAGAAGAATGCAAACCATGTGTTTGCTGTTTGTTTATTTCGAGGGTGGGTCAGACAGTTTCTCTCTGCCAAGCGCTGGAGACAAGACATTGTATGTTGTTTCCTATATTTTCTTATAAAGCGTATGTTTCTCTAACAACAATTCTTAAAAGTGAAGGCTAAATAACAATAACATTCCACAGACGTGACTGTGCTACGTGAGCTCCATCTCTCAGGGAGATTGCAGGTCTTGTGGACGTGTATTTGTCTCCAGAGTGTCATAAAATGTTTGCTTGGAAGGAGCGCAGTCTCCCTTTAATGAATACTACATACTGTTTCTTTCTTGTGATTTCAATAAACCCTTAGGCATGCATGTGGGGATTTGATTAAATAGAAGTCTATGATTGTAGACAGGTTTGACCTTTTGCTGAAAAATGAAAGTTAAAAGGTTATGTTAATTATTTATTTTCTTTGCATGGAAATGGGCAATGTATGAAATAATGCCGGTGATGAACAGAGTCAGTGTCAGCTGAGGGCAGTGTAATATTATCGCACCCCGTCCGAAATCAAAAGTTAGAGGCGGAACCTTGATGGAATGCAGCGTATTAATTTAAATGTTATGTAAAGCGAAATGAAGTTGGTTGCAAGAACGTTATTTCATATATACTCTAGATTGTAAGCTCTCAGGGTCCTCTCAACCCTATGTGTCATGTCTGTCCACCTCGTGTGTCCCTGATGTTATGTCCTATGCTGAATCATCTGCTGTATGTTCACTCACACACATGGAATGTCGTATCTGTAAGATGATTGTTCGGCGATATGGAAAAGGGAGAGTCCCACCAGTCGGCATATTTGTCCTGACTCGCTGGAAGTTAGGAGTTATGTCCCTGCTCACCATGGTGTCTCTGGTGCGTGTGGCAATTCAAGGATGTTTTTAATGGAGGGTATATCTAAGGTCATGTCAGAGCATGTTAATACATGTTCAAACACTAGGGGCACTGTGGAGAACTTGTCTGAGGTTGACTAAACTCATGGGGGTATATTTACTAAACTGTGGGTGATGTGGCCCATAGCAACAAATCAGATTCCAACTGTCATTTTGTAGAATGTACTAAATTAATGATAACTAGAATCTGATTGGTTACTATAGGCAACATCTCCACCTGCAGTTCAGTAAATATACCCCCATGGACTCTAGTTCCTCTGTGTGAGTCCCTTAAATCTTAATATTTGAATGTGATTTCCAGGGACACGTGGCTGCTAGGCAGATGCGTCTAAGCTTGTCATATGCTGTACTATTTTGGGAAACCTCAGTGCTCCGCAATCTCCATTCACTAAACATGCTTATGTTACATTTCAACATGCCGGAATATTTACTAACATACTTCCTGCGCTAAAGAAAAGCACACAAGACATTTATATTACCTAGTTCAGGAAAGGGTTAATTTAACTTTGCAGTGTCTTTCTTATGCATTTTGTTTATGGGGCTATTTTTATAGCTTGACGAATGCTAATTTGTGACATTTCCACACGCACGCTACAAGAATGTTCTACTTAGCACAGTAAACAAAACAATATTATCACCAGTGAAATTGAATATCATAAGAGTTTAAATATTTTGTGATGCAGTAAGCTGTACAATTCTCTTATATTTTATTTTACCCAATGCTATATTATAAATTAAGACAATTGTGTGGAGCAAATCACTCCAAAGTATAAGTTTTGGGTAGATTAAAGTATGACCCACACAGTCTTTAAAGTATGGCAGAGTTGTCTAATGTCACAGATCACTTCCTGAGCTAATAAAAATGATAAGCAATGGGGGAAAACTAACAATGGGGGTAAGGTAACAAACAGACCCACAAATTGGGATTGGAGTGAGTCAGCTCACCTCTATACCCATGCAGTAATCTTCTACAGATGACACATAACAGACATCAGATAATGTTATTAGTACATGACAAAGCCACGTGCAGCACGGTTAGATTAGTGTCCCATAGATTGTAAGCTTGCGAGCAGGGTTCTCTTACCTCTCTGTCTGTATGTATTACCCAGTATTGTTTTATTACTGTTTGTTCCCAATTGTACAGCGCTACGGAATTTGCTGGCGCTATATAAATAAATGATGATGATGATAGTGGTTATCATTGTTGTCTAACAGTGCTGGGTTCATGAGCTGGATTCCGTGGAGTTTGTATGTTCTCCCGTGTTTGCTTGTGTTTCCTCCGGGTGTTCCGGTTTCTTCCCACACTACAAAAACATACTGGTAGGTTAATTGACTTCTGTGTGTGATTTTGCTTTAGAATGTAGGCTCTACTGTGACAGGGACTGACGTGATTGGCTACGTAATCTCTGTATAGCGATGCGCAATTCACAAATCTCTATCTTGTTATCTTCTCCCCATGGTGCAGTCTGTCAGCGCAGTGCTATTTATCTATATGTTCTGAAGCATTTTTCATCTGTACCCCATATTCTATAACTAGGCTACATTCTAAATCATCGCCAGAAATACATTTTCAGCTGTAATTATCCTTTATTGTTTTAGCACCTAAGGCAAATATGTAGCACTGTGCACCAGCCACAACCCGGCGCCATTGTATGGACAAGGTTTATATATTTATAATACACAAGTGATGCTAATGTATGCCCCAGCTCCTGTATATAATATCTATATAAACTAAGCGTTCTGATGTCACTACTTCAGTGCTTCTTAGAAACGCCTACCGTACTACTTGTGTAAATCATTACCATGCTTACCAACTTTTGGCAAGTATTTTCCAGGAGATGGGCGTGACTGGAGGGCGGGAGGGGGCAGGGCATGGCAAACATGTCATTTTGCCCCCGCCCCCTGCAACAAAAAATGCCGTTTTCTCATTGGGCCAAAATGACGCGATTCACCGCAAATCGTATCATTTCGGGAAGGTAATTCCCAGATGCGGGAGACTTGCAGCTCTCCCGGGAGTCCGTGAGACTGACCTGAATTTCGGGAGTCTCCCGGACATTCCGGGAGAGTTGGCAAGTATGATCATTACAGATATTAGATTAGAACTCATCTCGGGGATCCGTGACTTATATATAATCTCTCAGCCTGCGACCGTGTGCATTTATATGGTCATGGATTTCCTTAGCCACTTATAGTATCCCTATAATTTACGGCAGGCGGTACATTATGCTATACAATCCAGGAAAGTGTATGTAAGTAACGGAAATAGTCAAAATTCATTGTTAGACCTCTGCCACCTTATATCCTTCTACCTACCTGTCATCTAAGTCCTGATTTTATTTATATTGCTCTCCTTTGTAAAATGTTATTTTAAACTTGAGGATTTGGATTACTTTACAAAATATTTCCTATTCTATACCAATGTCCCCAATAGCCACCTTGTTTTTCTACTTGCAGTAAAGGTATACTGTCTGCATTTTATTTGTGGAAATAATAGTTCAATAGATAGAGTTGCGGCATCCGCTATGAAATTAAATCAATATATCAAGTTAACAGAGCAGGGTAATGAATGTTTACGTACTTGTGTAGTTGTCCCGATGTTGTGTCTTCACCAGTGGACAGCAGAGGGTGCTGAAAGATCGCTGGAGCTCAGCCAGTTCCCCATAAAGCCAAATTGCAAACACTGAAGCTGTACACACTCTATTCTCTCTCCTCCTGAACATATGCTGATGTAATGAGGGTGTATAAGGCTGCTTTACTGACAGCTCTGCAGAGTTTGGAATGAAACACCGTGCGTAGTTGAACGACCCTATGATCCATCCACGTTTACCAGCTGGATGTGACTGGGAAAAAGAGTTCTGGGATCTGACCTTACAACGTAAGGGCCAGAACCTCTGACCGCTGTAATTTCTCACATGGAAGCGGAAATTAATTGTGTCTTATTATAAGTAATAGCAGTGAAATGATCTCTTCTAAAGAGCGCTGGGAACTGCTTTTACTACGTGACCTACAGAGGCCAACTATGTAACAGTGGCAAACGGTCCTGCTTGTGCTGCTCTTGTGACGATATTCACCTGGCTTTCAACTAATCTGCGGGACACATTTAAACGTCCCGAGAGGCGCAGGGTTTTCCTGCTTATTTATCTGTTCAGCACTGTAAACATGTCTTTAACACGACCACTATGCTTTTCAATCTTTGCCATTTTGCATCACAGCACAATCATTATCACCATTTATTTATATAGCGCCACCCATTCGGCAGCAGGCAATTAACCTACCAGTGTGTTTTTGGAGTGTAGGAGGAAACCGGAGCACCCGGAGGAAACCCACGCAAACACGGGGAGATCATACAAACTCCACACAGATAAGGACATGGTCATGAATTGAACTCATGACCCCAGTGCTGAAGTGCTAACCACTAAGCCACCGTGATGCCAAATCAAACAGAATGGAGCAACTACAGTTAACATTATTCTTTTTATATTTATTCAATTACTTTTTAATTGTATTTTAACTGTTTAAACTTTTCTTTGATACATTTTTTAATAGTCCCTTTATTTATTTTTGGACTTTTTCATATAACTTTCCAAACTTGTTCTATACATTTTTCTTACGGCAGCCGCTTTCTTGCCGTTTTCCTTACGCTCCTAACTAATGACGCACTGTTCCCCTTGGCTTTATACACGTAAAGATGCTCCAAGAACATGTAAGAAAATATGCGTGTGCATTTTTACGGTTTTACGTCTGTGTTTGGCGTTGCACATATCTTGTGATACATGCAACCTAGCATGAGCCTAGACAGGTCACATTAAAGCAAGGAATCCTGTCGTACGTTGGGCTGTACCAAGGGTCCCTGGGCTGAGGGTACCGGGGAAGTGTAACATAATCAGGACATCTGGAGTGGCAGATTTGCCTTCCTATTGGTCCCAGTATAACAGTAATTGGTACATTCCACTTCCTCCTCCCTCGTCACCTGGCCGGCCTGCGTCTCAAGGGGACAAATAATTACTGTCATATAAAATGTTCAACTAATAAAGTTTGTCAAAAGACAAATGCTTCACAAAGGTTAAATAGTAGTAACCTTTTTATCTGCGAAATCAATTTCTTTTAAGAACTCTTCCCAGGAAAACATCTCTCTCAACACCGACAAACCTGCTATAGGTCAGGTACAAATCATAATTATTATTAGTGTGTCGTTACATTTTATGCTCCTCTGAGAAAATAAATTAAAAGTGGAAATCCTTTCTTTTGTCTCACAGTGTCTTAGTTTCATACATGTAAGTAAGTAACTAAATAAGTAACTAAATGCCCTGTTGTGCACTGTAAAATGCTTTGTTTTGCACCGGTGAGCGCAGACCAAGGTGAGATTTACTCTCCACTCTCAGAAGACGCCTTGACAACCGTGTGCCGCTAGGTGAGCAGAGAGATGGGTAGAGCACAAGACGCTTATTGTGCAATGGTCTCCCACTTAACTTCCTACCTTATCTTCTGCCTCTCCCCCTTCATTCCCCTTTCCTGCCTCCGTTCCCCCTACTCTCCCTCTCTCCCCTCCGTCTCTCTGTCTCTCCTCCCCACCCCTTAGATTGTATGCTCCTTTGAGCAGGGCCATCTCTCCTCCTGTTTCCACCACTTCTAACTCTGCTCTCCAGCTACTTAGCCCTCCTCCTTGAGGACCCTCTTCCCCCCGTCCCCTCTCGCTCCCTCCTCTCCCCTCTGGGGGTCTTCCTGTCATCCACGCCCTCCCTCTTGGGTTCCGTCGTATGCGGATCTTCCCTCTCCCTTCCCCCGCCTTCTCTAGCTGTGCATTGAGCTCACTGAGTTACTGTGCTTATTGTTTACTGTACTGTGATGTCTCACCTCGTATTGTAGTTCTTTTGTCCCTGTACGGCGCTTCGGACACCTAGTGGCGCCCTATAAATAAAAATTAATAATAATAATGGTGTACATGTCACATACAGAGTGCACCCTCTGGCCAATTTGCTACAACCCCTCTCATTAAATGAAACTTTTAACCTAATTTAAGTATTAAATTCATAGTTGCCTACTCTCCCAGAATTCCCGTTCTCCTACAGTGTTACCTCCAGCATCTATCCCACTTCTATTGTAAAATGGGGGACGGGGCCAAATTATGTGATTCACAATGAATTGTGTCATTCTAGCCCCACTCCCGACTGTATTATCAAGGGTATTGCGGAATTTGTGGGGCCGGGACCTAATGACACATTCCAGACAGCCACGCACTGGGCACCAGGGTCACCCCTCTAGGATCTCCCGGAAGTTGGCGAGTATACTTAAAATAGTCAAGAGGCTGAGGAGACATCTGCAGTGTTTTAATTACATGTGTCACTTATTTGTTGTGTGAATCTTTTATTAATTTTCCAGAGTGCACCT
The DNA here is from genome assembly GCF_038048845.1 of Mixophyes fleayi. Taxonomy (NCBI): domain Eukaryota; kingdom Metazoa; phylum Chordata; class Amphibia; order Anura; family Limnodynastidae; genus Mixophyes; species Mixophyes fleayi. Next base: position 28,902,580 of record NC_134402.1, on the reverse strand, counting down.
AGAGATTCCCTGCTGGAGTACAACATACAGGCAATAGGTCCCATTAGAACAGTGGACAACAGTCGACCCCAAGCCTTCTCTTGCAGCCACGCAGACAGCTAGTCCTGATCTTATTAGAACGAGTGGCAGCTGACCTCTGCATCACATGACCTCCTCTGCACAGTGCAGGGAGGTCACATGTCATACCACATGTCATACCCATCCTTCTTCTGTGCGGCCCCTTTGGAGGCTACTTCACTGTGCCCTTCACTGCATTAGAAGTGTAGAACCAGACCCGAAAACTGCCAGCTCTGAGCTGGGGCTAATTCTTTTTACAGAGATTTAGTGTCTCTCTACAACTAGAATTCCCCTAAAAATGCTCCCTTTCCACCACATTATCTTGTTTAAATATTCTCACTCTGCAGAATGAAATTTTGCTGTGCTCCACAAAACAAAGCCTAAAGTTGCGCCTCTTACACACTTAGCAAGGGATGCGTTTGCTCCACTCTTAACTCTGGCCTGTACAAACTTCTGCTGCTATTTGATGATTGGTGGTCTAACCCAATCACTGCTAATTGCAGGTCACAGGAATCCAGGCCAGAGAGAATTGTGGGTACTAGTGGACCATATTTGTTTCATGTTGGCTTATTTTTGGTTGAATAAATAATGAAAAAGTAAAACGTGTTGTCTGTTATTGGTCACATTAAATTAAATAACAGCAAACTTGACGACATAGTGAGATCCAGATGATTTTTGTCCTTATATGTGAAAGCACAGATTTTCTATTACTACATTGAAGTAATCTGGTAAATGAACAAAAACGATTTTAACAATTTGGATACATACACTTCGTTTCATATAGAAGGGTTTCCACAAGATGTTGGAGTGTTTCTGTGGGAATTTGTGCCCATTCATTCTGTAGAGCATTTATGAGGTCAGGCACTGATGTTGGACGAGCAGGCCTGGCTCGTAATCTCCGTTCCAGTTGATCCTAAAGGTGTTCAATGGGGTTGAGGTCAGGGCTCTGTGTGGGCCAGTCAAGTTGTTCCACACCGAACTCAACAAACCATGTCTTTGTAGTCCTTGCTTTGTGCACTTGGGCAAAGTCATGTTTGAATAGAAAAGGGCCTTCCCCAAACTGTTGCCACAATGTTGGAAGCATAGGATTGTCCAAAATGACTTGGTATGCTGAAGCATTAAGATTGCCCTTCACTGCAGATAAGGGGCCGAGCCCAAACCCTGAAAAACAACCCCATACCATTATCCTTCCTCCACCAAACGTCACAGTTGGCATAATGCAGTCAGACAGGTTACGTTCTCCTGGCATCCGCCAAACCCAGACCTGCCTATCTCACTGCCAAACAGAGAAGCGTGATTCGTCACTCGACAGTTCAGTGCTGGTGTGCTTTACACCACTCCATCCGATACTTGCCATTGGTCTTGGTGATGTGAGGCTTGCATGCAGCTGCTCGGCCATGGAAACCCATTCCATTAAGCTCCCACCGCACAGTTTTTGTGCTTACATTAATGCCAGTGGAAGTTTGGAACTCTTCAGCTATGGAATCTGCAGAGCATTGGCGACTTTTACACATCAAACGCGTTAGCAGTCGTTGACCCTGCTCTGTAATTTTACGTGGTCTTCCATTTTGTAGCTGAGTTGCTGTTGTTCCTAAACGCTTCCACTTTGTAGTAATATAACTTACAGTTGACCATGGAATATGCAGCAGGGATGAAATGTTACGAACCGTCTTATTACAAAGGTGGCATCCTATCACAGTACCACGCTTGAAGTCACTGAGCTCTTTAGAACGACCCATTATGTATCACAAATATTTGCAAATGAAGACTTCATGGCTAGGTGCTTGATTTTATACACCACTGGCAACGGGTCTGATTGTAACAGCTCAATTTAATAATTAAAAGATGTGGTCAAATACATATATATATATATATATAAATATAGTATTTGACAGCGCAACATTCTCGTATTATGCTGTTGGGAGACCCTGAACCTTTGCTTAAAATTTTGGAAGTAAATAACTTCATCTCTCGATAAGAGGTGGTTCCAGGATCAAAATTTGTCAGGGTACCCAAAATTCTACCTTGAATGTCCCTGTTTTATGTATGTACTGTTTTCTGTACTGTACGTGCAAATCCATGATAATAATAATAATACATTCCCTACCTGAAAATCATGACACTGTTCCATCTCATGAAGTGAATAGGACACCGCCTCCCACAAGATCAGCACACTCATCTCTTCAAATAATCCCTGCTGCTGTCTATAATATTATTATTATTTATTTATTTATAAGGCGCCACAGATTCCGTAGCGCCGGATACAGAAGCAAGTAACTAATAGATGAGGTAATACATGTCAACAGCACAGATGAGTGTGAGTAATACTATGGGGACTCACAGAGTGCAGCAAAAGACGTGACGGGACAGGAGACGGACGTGGGACAATAGGTATAGAGGACCCTGCCTGTGAGGACTTACATTCTAAAGGGAGGGGTGGTGAGAGACAGTAGGACCAACTGGGAGAAAAAATTTAGATGGGAGATGGGGAAAAAGAGGTGATGGATATAATGGTTAGGAGGTGGTAGGATAGGCAAGCTTGAAAAGGTGAGTTTTGAGTGAGTGGCACTAAAGGTTGGGGGAGAGTCAAGTAAGACGGGGTAGGGAGTTCCAAATATTAGGGGCAGCACGGCAGGAGTCTTGGAGGCGAGCATGGGAGGAGGTAATGAGAGGTGAATTGAAGCAGAGGGCAGAGGCACAGCGGAGTGGCCAGGTAGGTATGTACCTCGAGACAAGGTCAGAGATGTAAGGGGGAGAGAAGTGACAGTAAGGGCTCTGTAAGTGAGAGTAAGGAGCTTGAACTGAATTCTAAAACAGATAGGGAGCCAATGAAGGGATTTACACAGAGGTGAAGCAGAAGAGGTGCGGTGGGAGAGGAAGAGGAGCCTAGCCGCAGCATTCTGTATGGATTGAAGGTCAGAAGTGCGAGAGTGAGGTGAGAAGGAGGTTTCAATATTCAAGACCAGAAATGATGAATGAATGGACCAGGATTTTGGTCGCTTCCTGACAGAGGAAGGGAAGGATCAGCAAGACAGGATTTATAATTAGGAGCAGGATACGAAGAATGAACACCTAGGGGTATATTTATTAAACTGCGGGTTTGAAAAAGTGGAGATGTTGCCTATAGCAACCAATCAGATTCTAGTTATCATTTATTTAGTACATTCTACAAAATGTCAGCTAAATGACAGCTGGTTGCTATAGACAACATCTCCACTTTTTCAAACCCACCATTTAGGAAATATACTCCCTAAAGGTTCTCTGGCCTGTGCAATTTACATATATAGTAAAGTAGTTCATATAGAGTTAGGCTCAAATCCGGCTAATATTGTACAATTTTGCACCTGTGCATCCCATGTTGCAATCTAAAGGGTGCAAATGTATTTTTTCTCGCATGCAGGGAAATTTTGGCTACTTTGCATGTAGTACACACATACTGGATAGCTGTATTTTTGCACTGAGATTTAGAGTTGAGCTAGGATGTGTAAATCTGTCGGCACATTCCAAACTTACTTCCCCTTGCAGCTTAAGATGGATTTTCCAAGGTGCAGAATTGCACCTTCTAGATAGATTTACTCCGGACTCTACATAAGGAATGGCACTCCTAGGACTTGGGAAATCCAAAAACGATTTATTGTATGAATGTTTCGGTTCCCATTGGAGCCTTTTTCAAGACGTTTTAAAAATGTACAGTGGTTATTACCATAACCGAATAAACAATTTAACATATTAACCTGTTCCTTCTGTTACCGTTCTAATTCGTTGCACTGTGAAAATAACATAACTATTAGCCTGTGTATGTGATCACTTTAGCATAGAACGTTTTCACGCCGTCACAAAACACATTTTAATACCAACATAACTCCCATCATTTTTCATCTGACTTTAAATATTTCAAACACGATCTCAGAGAGTTTACATGAAATCCACATTGGCTCCTGTACAATTTCTTCCAGCTGTTTGACATTTGCTCTGAAACACAGCGGAACAGATGGACCTACAAATCTAAACACACTTTCCTGTGCGCTACCTCTGTGCCTCCTGTCAGAGACCATTTGTATCAGAGACACAAGGCGTTTGCTGTGGTCATACATGCACAGCCTGTGATTCTGTTCAGAGAGATTATTTGTTGATGCTGTTGAGCAGCCGGTATCGGTGGAAATATGAGTTTGAAGTAGGAAATATAAGACAATGCATTCTGGGATTCAAGATTACGTTTAGTTATCAATGTAAGGGAGAAGGCTATTCTAAACTACGCTTTACCTCTGACGAAGGCTCCCGCAGGATCAGGCGCGTATGGGTCCCTCTCTTTGCCGCAAGATCAACACTGGAAAGGCTGTAGGTGACTGTTTCATTTAGCCCCCAAGGATGAGTGTGGCCAATGGGAATGACTTAAACAGTTGTCAATTCTAAGTGGGCACCATCTGATTGGATCAACCTGGCACTTGTTCAGTCTGGTTTTATGGCCCACTTCTTGTTGAGAGCCATCTTCATTTACCCTGTTGGCTCCATCTCTTTATACTTGCAGGTCTCAGAAAGTACCAGGGGGTAAATGTATCAAGCTGGGAGTTTTCCGGCGAGTTTGAAAAGTGGAGATGTTGCCTATAGCAACCAATCAGATACTAGCTGTCATTTTGTAGAACGTACTAAATAAATGATAGTTAGAATCTGATCGGTTTTTAAAGCCCGCCGGAAAACTCTCAGCTTGAAATATTCACCACCAGGTGTTTCCAGCAGCAATGGTGAGATAAGGGAAAGGATTCCAGAGGATTTTCTCCTGCTTTAACCCTTTGATACATGTAAAGAAATGCTACGGTGGCTGTTCTCCGGAGAAAACAGCTATCTTCTCTGGATTTGTGGCTCACCACAGCTTAAGAAATATACCCCTATGTTTGTATGGAGTCTTTTTTTTAATAAAAAAGCACTATAAAATTGCATGCATAGAAGTGCAAACGACAGAAGAAGTTTTGGTTAAAACGGAAGTCTTGCTGCCCAGAAGTTCGTCTAGATTTCCAACGAGGTGCATAGCTTTATAGAGCAAGTTGGCCACATTTGAGGAAAAGTTTGCAGCTGTCGTTGGAAGAACAGAAGCGAGGGGTCTTCCTTGGTAAGTATGGAGTAGATGCATTGATGTGTCTTTTTTCCCTGGAGCAGGCCAATAATTGTATTTCATTTTGAGGAACAGAATTAATAAAAAGAGATAACGTGGAGAGGGCACATTATAAGAGGCATTTCTTGCTGTGCACTCGGCAAAGGAATTTGGTGAGAACCAGTCGGCGTTCGGGCCTTTTCCTATACTTTTATTAAGACCTATTTTGTGAAGAGGAAAATGGGGCTTTCGCATATATTATTAACTATTCTCTATTGTGAATATGATGCTCATTACATTATAATGTGTACGAATAGGGTAATGTGACTTTTGTTAGTAACACTCTCAAGCTGCAGCTCTATTCTGTGGGGCATAAGGGAATGCATTTGTATGCCTGACTTATACCTGATGCAGAAATACTGTGAGATGGCTGTATATATATCCAGATACGTCTGACACAATATACATAGGTACGATTGTTTTGCAACATTATTTTTATGCGTATGTTTGGTGTGCAAAATATGTATAACTCGTACTTGCCTACTCTCCAGGAATTTCCGGGAGGACGTTTCCAAATTTTGGGGAGTCCTCCCGGACTCTCGTATCCAAAAGAGTAGGCAACCCTCCCGGATCCTAAAAAAATGCCTAAATTCACGGGCATTGAATATTGGGGGGCGGGGCTTAATCGCGACATTAAGCCATGCCCCCCGCTATTCACTGCAGTGAATTTAGGCACTTGTAGAGTGGGGGTTTGGCTATGGTGACACAAAGACATCACCACACCCCCTCCTACCACTGTCACGTGACCTGTCCTCCCGGAGGACAGAGTCACAAAGTCGGCAACTATGAGGCCCTATGTCACAAACTATGTCAGGTGTAGCTCCTGTGTATGTAAAACAGCATTGGGCTACTTATACTGTTAAAACCAGTCTATACAGAACACTGTCCAGGAGAATACTTTGATCTCCCCTCTGGGAGATTATGCGATTTGCTGTGAATTGTGTCATTAAGTGATAGCTCCATCCACTTCACTATTGATGTTGGCACGAAGCCGGAGTGTGTACTGCTCTCCTGGTCGCATCTATAGTCTAATGTATGAGTTAGGTTTAGGGTTAGGATTAGAGTGAGGGTTACGGTAACAGTTACGGTAAGGGTTACAATTAGACTTAGGATAAAGGGTTCTACATTATAAAGGTGGCAGGTCCTGACATTGCCACTTTAAAACCAGAAAATCTCACTCTCTCCATTTTAATTTGCATCATTTGCAACTGCCGGGTTTTTCTGCTTTCGGAATCTATAGCAGGCGTGCCGCTGATGTTATGTATCTTTTTTAGGGTAAATCTGGATATCCTGCATATCGGGATTATTATAATCAGTATTCTTTTGTCGCAATTGCGATTGTCGGAATTGTGGCAATCACAAAAACGTACCCCACCCAGGTAACTATGTCCTGGAAGTATATATCATATACCTTTGCAGCATTAGCTTCCAGGTTGGGACAGATTAACAGAGAGTTTCCAAATGAGAGGTGATATCATCATAGTGCTGGGCATCGAATTGTGTTTATAAGTATCTGTCAACTGCAAGCACAAGTCCAGTGGATCTAGCGCTTCCAGGTAGCCTGCATTTGTGTACCAGATCTTGGCTGTGAATTCATCTATTGCTAACCCTGTTAAAGGAGAACTCTAACAGGTAGTAGAACTGAGAGTGTCATACATAGTCCTGATTTTTATGTCTGGGTTTGGTTCTGACAATACAAGATGTGGTCAGGTTGTTTCCAATGGAACGGTAGGTTTACCCTGTTCCCAAAATACCTACACTCCAAAAATCCAACAATAACAGCCGCCATAAGGAGGCGTGGAGAGCGTGGGACAGTGGGACTCCTTGACGAGGGTCCCCCAGTTCTCCTTTAAGCCATATGGTGCTATCTCATCATCCTAGAGAGCTCATGAGTTTGACAGAGAATTCAGATCCAGAAAACCAGAACTAAGAACTATCCAAGAGTAAATAAAAAAGATTCCTCCTGGTCTCGCTAGAGTACTCACTGCATGAATACAATCCGTATTCATGAGGCTGGGGTAATTAATTAATTGGGCACTTGAAAAAAAAAAACAATCTGTAAAATATGGAATATTTATTGTATTATATAGAGAATAATAAACTGTATTTCAATTAGAAAAACGTAAACATGTTCAATAAATAACGAAGCTCAATATTAAAGGCATGATACTACTATAATGATTAGTGCAAGAGATTTAAAAATAAACATATAAGGAATATGATCTATGAAAAATCAGTAATAGATTTATTGTATTAGTCATATGAGTATAAGATATTAAGGGTTTATTTAGAGATGGACGCAAGCCCCGTTTCTAATCATATAATATGATTTTTCCTACTGCGCGAGCACATGGCATATACATCCCTGCATTCATGTTACTCTTTTTGTGTATTCTCTGGGGCTAGTCGATAATTTCCTCTAGGGTCAGTCCCTGCAGCTAGTGGATAGTTACCTCCGGGGCTCTGTCCCTATGGTTAGTGGATAATTACTCCTGGAGCTTGGTCCCTATGGTTAGTGGATAGTTACCTCTGGGACTTGGTCCCTATAGTTAGAGGATAGTTACCTTTGTGGCTTTGTCCCTATGGCTAGTGGATAGTTACCTGTAGAGCTCAATTCCAATGGCTAGTGGATAGTTACCTCAGTGGCTCGGTCCCTGTGGTTAGTAGATAGTTACCTCTGCGGCTCGGTTCCTATTGGTAGTGGATAGTTATCTTTGTGGCTCGGGTTCCTATTAATAGTGGTTAGTTACTTCTGTGGCTCTGTTCCTATTGCTAGTGGTTAGTTATCTCTGTGGCTCGGGTTCCTATTGATAGTTGTTAGTTAGCGCTGGGGCTTGCTCCATATGGCTAGAGGATAGTTACTTCTAGGACTCAGCCTCGTTGGTTAGTGGACAGTTACCTCTACGCGGCTCAGTTCCTATTACTAGTGGATAGTTACTTCTGTGTCTCGCTTCCAATGGTTAATAGATAGTTACCTCTGTGGCTCGGTTCCTATTGTTAGTGGATAGTTATCTCTGGGGATTGGTTCCTATTGTTAGTGGTTAGTTACCTCTGTTGCTCGGTTCCTATTGTTAGTGGATAGTTACCTCTAGGACCCAGTCTCGTTGGTTAGTGGACAGTTACCTCTACGCTCCTCAGTTCCTATTGCTAGTGGTTAGTTACTTCTGTGGCTTGGTTCCTATTGTTAGTGGATAGTTACCTCTGTGGCTCGGTTCCTATTGTTAGTGGATAGTTATCTCTGGAGATTGGTTCCTATTGTTAGTGGTTAGTTACCTCTGTTGCTCGGTTCCTATTGTTAGTGGATAGTTACCTCTAGGACCCAGTCCTTATGGTTAGTGAATAGTTACCTCTAGGGTCCAGTCCAGATGGCTAGTGAATAGCTATCTCAGGGTCTTGGTCCCTATAGCTAGTGGATAGTTATCTCCAAGGCTTGGCCATACCCCTCCACCATCATGCAGTGAGTGCATCATCATGAATCTTGTACCTAGTCATGTATTATAGCATTGTATTTTCATCACCATGCACCCCCTTTTATGTGGTGTTTTGTTATATTTAAACCTTGCTGATGCTCTATCACTTCCTTGGTATGTCAGTGCTCTCACATAATTGCTCAGGTTGTGGTCTACTAATTGCAATAACTAGAGTTGGTTTAATTATAGGTCTTTTTGTTGTGTCAGTGAATGCATCACCGATCTTGTTCTTGTTTCATTGTCATAGTCTTAACATTCTGACACGTGCGCAGCCTAGAAAACACGAGAACAATAAAGGAGAGAGTATTGCCAATGATGCTGTGTTTGGAGAACTGTGTAATAAGCTTGAGGTGTTAAGAATAAAGCCACTATTCCGTTCAGTCAGCAATGGTTTGTCTGACGCGGTGAAGGTTCTGTGAGGGTGAAGCTACAAATCTCCAGGAAGTTGATTGATTTTAGTGACAGTATGAAGTTCAACCAGATAAAATAAGGATGTTTAGTCCACTCAGCTGCCACACGGTGATTGAATCGTGCAGCCAATTACAATTCATTTTCTTTGCAATTTGTCAGAATGTCACTAGTGAGAAAAATAAAATGCAGTCCGGGAATCCGGGATGTTTAACCCAAAGTGAGCAAAGCGGTAACTCAATATGTCATACCTCAGGGAGCACAAAAAATGCAGGGGTTGCAAAAGTATTCAATCCCTAAAATGTCAACAGCTTTGTCTGTATACTTGATACTTTCACAGATTGTTCCTTAGAGTACATTTTCAAGTTTACACAGATGAAAGATATTGTCCTATCAACTGGCTTTCAATTAGCTTCCACCTGTGAATCATATAATATCCAAGTGCTGGTGAGCACTGTTGGATCAATTGTGAGGACAAGAAGTTGCATCATATCACCCAAGACACTGCCTAGACAAGGTTGTCCCTCAAACCTCAGCATCAGAGCAAGAAGGAGACTGGTGAGGGAAGCCACAGAGAGGACAACTATCACTATGAGGGAGCTACAGAGATCAGTGGCTGAGACTGGAATGATGGTGCACAAGTCAACCATATCAACAGCTCGGCATATGTGGTACCCCAAAGCCCTGTTGAACAGCACAGAGGAGTGCATAAACGCTTTTAAAATGCAGGGCTACAAGGGGTTAATTGTGCTCCTGAAAACTTGTGCCCAGGAGTGATTGACAGGAGGAGGATGAAGGCCCTGATTGGCTGGGGGAGTAACAGGAAGAGGTTGTGCAGGAAGGGAGAGAGAGAGAGAGAGAGAGAGAGCATGGTAGAAGGAACAAGGGGGAGGATATGCAGCCGAGCAGAGAGAATATAAGCTGTTGCCAGAACTGTGACATTGCCAGCAAAGCGGACGGAGAACAGCTGGGGACACGCAGCGGGGTGCCAAAGACAGTATTCACTAACTACAGAACTCTTTTCAAGGTAAAACCTCAGCCTGCAGTGTATTGCACACACCCCAGTGTCAGAGGGAAGAGTGATGAGAGAATCTATCCAAAACTGACATTGCATTCTTGTACAAGGAAGGATTGTGAGAGCCTTTCCCCAGATCATACCTATACACAGGCTGCAGGGAACAATTAAGACGGTCGTTTCAGCTATATCCTGTGTGTGGGTGTGCTGATATCTGGACATTATACCCTGCTGCAGAGTACATGTGCTGATAGAGATTCATTGACTGTTAGTCAATGAATCTGACAGAGAACAGCGCCATCTTGTGGCTGAAATGAGCAACAGCTCTGCTTTCTACTATAATACTTAACCCTTGATGGAAGCCTCTGCAGGACATTGGAACACTACCCAAATTCCTGTGCACAGGTCAGCCCAGGACTGAGTGGAAAATATGGTAACGTTAACGGGGATAATATTGGTGCACCAAATGTTTTAGATGATGTTAATGTTATGTGATTTACCTAAGAATTGATTTATTAATATTGAAGGTGTGACATTCAGTGTTAGTGGTACCACTGCAATTCAAGTTAACTCAGCAGTAGATGCTAAAAGTGGGGCACCTGACCCATAGGGAATAGCACGGTACCCCAAACACCTGAATAAGAAGTAGCCCTCTAGTGGGCGCGGTAGTGACCGTAAGAGTCTTGATGGGTTATTATTGATGGTTATTGCATCATCACCAGTCAGATATTGTTAACGTAAAAGTAGTAACTGTGATTACCAGTGTGCCTTATTAGACAATGTGTATTGAAGATGTTATCGTTATTCTGCCTTATACTGACCAGGTGTATGTTATATGTTAAATGCTATTGTGCTCTATGCTGATCAGACGCATTATTTTGTCATTACTATTGAGCTGAAGGGGTCAGTGGCGCGGTGGCTTACCAAAACTATCCTTACCGCATTCTCAATAAAATCAAGTTGTTTGACCAATCTTTGTCCCTTTCATTGAAGTATTTATCTCCTGACCACCGGATAGCCAAAAGAGAAAAGAACCTGACTTGTGTCTGGGAGACAAGGTAAGGGAAGGATTTCCCATCAGTACTCGACCACCACACATACAACTGGACTGTATCATATTTGCCTACTCTCCTGGAATTTCCGGGAGGCTCCCGAATTTCGTGGAGTACTCCGGGACTCCCAGAAGAGTAGGCACAACTCCCGGATCCTAAAAAAATGCCGAAATTAACGGCATTGAATATCGGGGGTGGGGCTTAATCGTGTCATTAGGGGCCAAAATGATGCGTTTTTCAAGTCCTGCCCCCCCGCACATCCACCTCTTTCCCCTCAGCTCCCGGAAGTCAACCTCAAAACATTGGCATGTATGGACTGTATGGGAGGGTGGTAGAGAGAAGCCATTACTAAAGGTAAAACTGCATGAAGCACGTCTAGAGTTTGCCAGAAAACATCAGAGTGACCCAGCTAAAATGTGGGATAAGTCTTTGTGGTCCGATGAGACAATAATGCTTTTGGCCCAAATTCAAAACACTATGTGTGGCATCAGACTAACACTGCCCAATCCTCAGCAAACACCATTCCAGCAGGGGTGGCAGCATCATGCTGTAGGGAAGCTTTCCCTCAGCGGGGACTGGGCATCATGGTAAAATTGAAGGACGGATGTATTGTGCAAAATACAGGGAGATACTGCAAGATTTCCTTATTCAGTCTGCTAGAAAACTAAATCTTGGGAGAAAATTGACCTTTCAACAGGACAATGGCCACAAGGTCAAAGGAACACTGGCGTGGTTCAACAACAAAAAGGTGAATGTTCTACAATGGCCAAGTCCTGATCTCAGTCCAATTGAGAACCTGTGGCACTATTTGAAAATCGCAGTCCTCACGCGTCATCCAACCAACCTGAACAACCCAGAGCAAATCTGCAGAGAAGAATTGGAAAAATCACTCCCAAACAGGGTGCAAACCTTGTACAAACTTACACTTACAGACTTAAAGCTGTTCTTGCAGCAAAAGGTGGTTCTAGCCAGTACTAGTCTTCAGGGGTTAAATACTTATACAAGCATAATTTTTCAGTTTGTATTTATTTTTTTAAATTTGCAAACAAATAATGAATTATGAGTTTGAAAATTTACTTTAAGAGCTTACTGGTACGCCATAGAAATACTTTCTGAAACAATCTGTGTGTCATCTGTAATCTAGACAAATATGTTGACTTTTTTAAGGGGTTGAATTCTTTTGCAAACCACTGCCAGACTCCTACCCAAGTTTTGCTGCTTGTCAAACACCTGAGTGAATTCAAGATTGCCAAACAAGCTCTTGATAGCTGAAAACAGTTTTCTGTTGCCCTGGTCGAACAGACATTTTGAAACCGAATCAACTCTGCAACCCAATTGTTTGATTTTTCATTATAATTGCTTCTCAGTTAAATTAAGCATATTATTGTGAAGAAAAGGAAATATACTGAATGGAAATTGGGATCTAATTATATTATTACAATAGGATTAGTCATTCCTTCCAACTTTTCAAGTTGTAAAATTGCAGATGTGGACTAGAAGGGGGCGTTACCCCGTGTCATGGGGTATGGCTCACTCCCAGTGGCATATCCAGTGATGCTAATGCACTGAGCTGCCCCCTAACCCCTCCCCTAAGAGCACCCTCTGAATACCAAGCACACAAGTGCCAGAAGCACATGGCAAATGTTCCCCACCACTATGCTATAGGGTGCAGCACGGTGGCTTAGTGGTAGCACTTCTGCCTCACAGCACTGGGGTCATGAGTTCAATTCCCAACCATGGCCTTATCTGTGAGGAGTTTGTATGTTCTCCCCGTGTTTGCGTGGGTTTCCTCCGGGTGCTCCGGTTTCCTCCCACACTCCAAAAACATACTGGTAGGTTAATTGGCTGCTAACAAAATTGACCCTAGTCTGTGTGTCTGTGTGTGTGTTAGGGAATTTAGACTGTAAGCTCCAATGGGGCAGGGACTGATGTGAATGAGTTCTCTGTACAGCGCTGCGGAATTAGTGGAGCTAAATAAATAAATGGTGATGATGATGATGCTATAAAAGGACAAACCTTTCAACTTTTTGGCTCGTTCTAGATAACAGGACAACAGAGCCCAGAAGTCAGGGCTCTCCCACCTAAACCTTGACAATTTGGGAGATAATGGTAGTGTTTGGTACTTCATTGTGGTCTCCAACTATAAGGTCATGGTTCATTCATTAGCTGTATAGGAGGGTCATCAACCAGGCAGCTTAAAAAAGTTAATTATATGGAAGATTTGTCTTCCAAGTAACAGAAACAATTTCATTAGTCCATGGTTAAAATAAACCCAACCTGGGGATAAATGTATCAAGCTGAGAGTTTTTCGGCGAGTTTGAAAAGTGGAGATGTTGCCTATAGCAACCAATCAGATTCTAGCTATCATTGTGTAGAATGGAATAAATAAATGCTAGCTAGAATCTGATTGGTTTTTCAAACCCGCCGGAAAACTCTCAGCTTGATACATTTACCCCCTGGTTTCAACATTCGGACCATTACGAAAGAACAGACACATTAATACTATCTAAAATGATTAAAGCTGTTAGGATTTATTTATTTATTATAAATAAGGATTAAAAACATTCTTTTTTTATCTGTTACTGGGGTGACAGAGCCGTAGGTTGTCTAGTTTATTATGCCATATTTTAGTAATGAATGAACCATCAGCTGATACAAAAAGACCAGTATAAATTACTGAACAGCGAGTGAATTATCTGTTAATTAAAGGACCACTTGACTGAAGCAATAAAGGGAGTTAGGTATATGTTAACACTGCATTCCCTAGGGACATGACATAAATAAGCCACTGCAGAAGTAGAATAGACTTCTGGGTAATGAGATTTACATAGCGGACCTTTGATTTTTAAACCTAAACATGACTCCTGACATTTGATATTAAAACATTAATTTGGGTGGACAGCTCCTTTAAAAAAGGAAAATTCAAATACTTACCATGCTTGAACAAATATTTGATATTCAGCTTGAACTCTCTCCCTAGTGTGCCTTTATTTGCCTTCCAATGCTCAGTTTTTAGCCAAAATCTAGTAAATTAGCTCCCCATATTTTAAATGCAGGTAAAACACTGGTAGGATCCATCTTCACATACCCTCCAACGTATTATTTCATTAATCTTTAATTATAGGACGCCACAAGATTTCCGAAGCGACGTACAGAAAACGGACAGTGGACCATACAGGGTAAAACAGTAAAGAACAGTGAAAAAAAATACCAGTCAATAGCTCCAAACATAGCATAGTGGAGTTGGAGGAGAAAAATAGGTAGAGAGACAGGAGGGAAGAGGGCCCTGCTCGTAAGAGCTTACATCCAAAAGGAGGGCAAACAGACAGGAGTCACAATTGGGAGTCAGAGGTGATCAATCACAAGAGGAGCGAGAAACAAGACAGGGGAAAGGTGTGAACATCAAGCATGGAGAAGGTTTGGTGGATGGGTGATAGGGTTTGAGGAACAGATGAGTTTTAACTTCCTGTTTGAAGGAGCACAAATTAGAGGACATTCTAATGGAACGTGGGAGCTCGTTCCAGTTGATGGAGCAGTCCATGAGAAATCTTACATTCTGGAGTGTGATGAGGTTATCAGAGTGGAGGAGAGGCGATGGTCATTGGCCGATCGCAGGGGATGGGATGGAGTGTGAATGGAGAGGAGGTTGGAGATGTATGGAGCAGTGGAGTGGGAGAGGGCCTTGTAGGTGAGGGTGAGGAGTTTGAAAAGGATTCTGTAGGGAAAGGGGAGCCAGTGTAAGGCAAGGCAGAGAGAGGAGGCTGAAGAGGAGCATTGGGTGAGGAAGATGAGTCTTGCAGCTGCGTTAAGTATAGACCTGAGGTGGGTGAGGTGGGAGAGGGGGAGACTAGTAAGAAGAGGGTTACAGTAATCAAGCCGAGAAATAATGAGTGCATGTATGATGGTTTTTCGTGGCATCCTGAGATAGGAAGAGACGGATGCGGGCAATGTTGCGGAGTTGGAAACGACAGGATTGGGTGAGAGATTGAATGTGGAGAGCAAAGGAGAGGGAAGATTTGAGGGTGAAGCCCAGGCAGTGGAGTTGGGAAATAGAAAAGATGGTTAAAAATAACATTGGTTTATAGCCTCTATGGAAAAAATAACATTACAATTACATGAAACATAGATACATTTGATTCTTTCTGGGATACTTGGTTTATGTTTATCTCTCCAACTCCAGCCATCATACTCTGTCCTCCTTTCACCATAATTACAACTGAGAATCTTACTGAACTATATAGATATTTCACATTGCTATTGACGTCAATATCTTCTACTTGTTATGTCCGTATTATTACTACCAATAAATATTGTAAGATGCGATTAATGTGGTTCCAACGCACAAAGAGATTTAATAGGAAAATATAGCAGAATTACAGCAAACTATGATGAATTATAAGAAGGTATTAAGCAAAATACAAGAAAGTATAACCGAATACATTACACATAGTGCACTTGAATCCAGCAATCAGCCATCCATCCTGAAGTCTGAGTTAGCAAAGAGGCTGAATGTTACTATCCAGTGGCTTTTTATACAGTGATGATGTCACAGTGCACACAAAGATAAACAAAGGTCTTTCTTCATTGGCCCAGGGGTCAATTCAGTCCAGTACAGTGCAGGCCATAGGTCAGTTCAAAGAATTTCTCTCCATAGGTGGGACAAGTCATTCCAACAGATGAGCAGATCTCTTGCCTGAGGGAACCCACTCAAGCTGGTTTAAACTAAACCTTTTTACAAAGTATTTTTTGAGCGATTGCTTCTCCGATGGTATCGGATTTCTTCTGGTGAAATGAGAAATAATATAAGACCAAACACAATACATTTCTTAGGACCTTTACCATAAATACCTTTCATGTAAATATCAGGTTTGCCAAAGAATGGGTTGGATACTTCTTGGTTCTGCTGGGATTGGTACTATTCCTCCCAGAGGCGCGGAGTCTAACAGTGCAGATGGTTTTTGCCAGGGATCACCGCAAGGGAATTGGGACTTTGCGGCTTCTGCACTGCATTTTGCGGCCCTCCAGGGAAGTACCCAACGAAACCTGGGAGAATAGAATAACTGCAAGACACTTTGAAGTAATGCAACAGCAGAGCGGAGCAGAGCGATAAATCTGTGGATAGATAAACTTGGAGGTAGTTGAAAGAGTATGTGATGGTCTGCAGAGAGTTACCACTAGGCAGTGGAGACAGTACCAAGATGCAATAGTCTGCGGACCGATAAACAAGAGAAGCTGAGGACAGGTTGCAATGGTCTGCGGAGCGAAACCACTGGACAGTGGAGAAGACACACAGGATGCGGTAGTCTGCGGACCAATTCACAGGAGATGCTGAAGACAGGATGCAATGATCTTCGGAGTGTTACCACTGGACAGTGGAGATAGCCCACAGGATGCCATAGTCTGCAGAACAATTCACAGGAGACGCTGAAGACAGGATGCAATGGTCTGCAGAGCGTTACCACTGGACAATAGAAGAGGGACAGGAGGCTAGAAAGGCAAGCGGTTCTGTGCATGCGCAGAACAGACAAAGACATGGCTGCCGGGAGCAGTGGCACGAAGCGGGAACAGGAGAGCAGGTAGGCTCGTCAAACCTCGGGCAGTGAACCCGAGAGTCCGGCAATAGTAATATAGTTGATGAGGTTGAAAAAATACACCGGTCCATCAAGTTCCACCTATTTTGGATCTCCTGCGATCCCTCTCTTATATTTGAAATTGTTCCAGATTAAGCATCTACCAATCTGTTTCAATCGGGAAAAATCCCTCCAGCCCCAATATTGGAGTCCTATTTTTTCCCTATGAATCTGTCATCACAACCTTCCCTGGCAGTGAATTCCATATCTTGACTGCCCTTACTGTAAAGATTCCCTTCCTTTGCTGGCTAAATACTTCCTCTCCTCTAGCCTTAGGGGGTGACTGCGTGTCCTGTGTATAGTCCTTGGGTAAAAAGTTCCCATGAAAGTTCTCTGTATTGACCCTTAATGTATTTGTACATAGTAATCATATCCCCTCTTTGAAGCCTCTTTACTAAAGTAAACATGTCTAAACCGGCTAACCTTTCCTCAAAACTTAATGGCTTCATACTCTTTATCAATTTTGTCACCCTTCTCTGAACCCTTTCTAGATCCAAAATATCTGTTATATAGAGTGGTGCCCAGAACTGTACTCTATATTCAAGATGAGGTCATATCAATGATTTATATAGTGGCAAAATTACACTGTCCTTCCTTGCATCTATGCCCCTTTTTATGCATGCCAATACTTTATTGGCCCTTGCAGCTGCTGCTTGACATTGAGCACTATTGCTAAGTCTACAGTCTATGAACATTCCCAAATCCTTTTCCATTATAGGTTCCCCTAAATTAGTTCCAATTAATTTATAGATTGCATGCTTGTTTTTGATCCCTAAATGCATAACTTTACATTTATCTATGCTAACCCTCATATTCAATTTGGCAGCCCAATCCTCCAGTTTATTTAAGTCCCTCTGTAGAGAAGCTACATCTTGCTTTGATTTTATTACCTTACAGAGTTTAGAGTCATCTGCGAAAATGGAAACTTTACTCTCTAAACCATCACCAAGATCATTAATAAATATATTAAAAAGGAGTGGCCCCAGCACGGAACCTTGAGGTACACCACTTTAAATTTTTGACCAATTATAAAATGTTCCATTTATCACAACTCTCTGTTCCTTATTCTCTAACCAGTTTTCGATCCAAGTACATGTTGTTTCCTAGACCCAGTTCCCTTATTGTGTAAACCAACCTCTTGTGTGGCACTGTATCAAATGCCTTTACAAAATCTAAATAGATCACATCTACTGTGCTGCCCTGGTCTAAGTTCCCACTAACTTCCTCGTAGAAACGAATTAGATTAGTTTGACATGACCTATCCCTCACAAATCCATGCTGATTCCCATTAATAATCTTATTGTGCTCCAAGTAATCCTGAATACTATCCCTTAATATACCATCCAATAGTTTCCCCACTATTGATGTCAGGCTTACAGGTCCATAATTCCCTGGTTGTCCCATTTTTAAACAATGTCACCACATCTGCATATTCGCCAAATCCTAGGTACTGGGCCAGATGAGATTCAATCTATGAAAATTAAGAGTAGCGGTCTAGCTATTTCTGAGTTTAGCTCCATAAGAACCCTTGCGTGTATTATTCCTACCATTTGTTCCTCTCTAGCAAATACTGAAGAAAATAAAGTGTTTAATACCTCTGCTTTTTCCTTAGTATCATTTATCAATTCACCCATCTCACTTCTTAGGGGTCCTATATTATCTTTTTTAATCCTTTTGCCATTTATATAGTTAAAAACTTTTTGGGGTTTGTCTTACTTTCTTTTGCAACTTGTCTTTCATTTTCTAATTTAGCCAATCTAATTCTTTTTTGCATGCTTTATTACATTCCTTGTACCTACGGAAGGACTCCTCAGACCCTTCAGACTTAAACAATTTAAATGCACGCTTCTGTGACGATTAGGTATTATTGTTATTTTCCCTTAATAATCAGGTATGACAATGTATATTGTATGTAACCTTGTAATCTAATCTCAACGTGTGCTTTGATAAATGACACGAGTCTGAACCTATGCAGGTGTCAATAATCTTTTGAAATTAGCCAGAAGGAGATGGATAAGCATCTCTGAGGAGTTTTTTTGGTGTTCAGTGGATGTGGACCTGACCAGCCAAGCTGAATGAGCAAAGGTGAGAACTCAGGCCCTGTGAACATTCCAGATCTCAGAACATCCCTATCTCACTTTGAAAGCCCTGTGACATTTGGGAGATCAACCTGTCCTTATTGACAGCTAAGCTTCAAAGGGGGGAGTGAGAGCTATGTGGAAAAAGGTTTAAAATCTTCTGCTTTAGACATTACATTGTGCATTTTCATGAGGTGGTCTATCAAGACTGAAATATCCCGACTTGGTGTGCATGAGTTCCCTCATGCACACCAAGTCTTAACTAGTAAGTAGTGACTCTGGTTTTATTTCCTATTTTATGTCTGAAACTTATCTGTGCAACTTATTGTATATCTTGTCATTAACTTTTTGTAACTAAGCCTTGGAAACATTTTTCAGATTAAAATACATTTAATCTAGCGTATTTTCTATGATTTTGAATTTTCGAAGCCCAGGGAGGCTCATGCTACATGTGTTTGTGATTTATTATTATTATTTCTTATTATCTTTAACTTATAAGGCGTCACAAAGGGTCCGCAGCGCCGTACATTACATATACAGAAAACAGATAACCAAGACACAACATGATACAGAAAGAACAAAAATGTATACAAACACAAGTAACAGGGTAAAGCAAATCAGATTATTTCTGGGACAGATAGTGAAAGGGATGGTATAATCAGCGAGAAGTCGGCCGAAGCTTAAGAAAACACTGAAAACAGGGCTACCGAAGCAGGCCAAGAGGTGGTGTGAAACATTAGTAAGTGGTTTTGGTGAACGTAAGGACACCATAGTAAATCCTTCATGGTGGCAGAAAAGGTGTATTCATCGCTAAGTGACTACGGTGATGTCAGTCACGGCCAGCTGTTCAGATTGATGTATCTGGGACAGGTTGGGCGTTCGTGACAGCTTCTTTCTTTGCATTTCTTCCCTAACCTTTTTCATTGGTTTAGATTTATTTATTTTACATTTATTTCCCATAGGAATGAACTTATACGTATATGTACAATACATACACAGAAAAACAAATCACCTTCAATAAGCACTCAGAATAATTCCCCAATGTATATCACTCTCAGCACAGCATTCCTTACTGGATCTAACGCCACACTTTAAACAAAAAGCACTGAAATCAAAATGCAGTGGAAATCACATGCTCAATGAAATCGCTTACCCATAGTTGCCAACATTTGTTTTCGGGCTTCCGGGAGATGCCGGCTGGGACGTGGGTGTGCAGGGGGCGGGGCGCCGAAATCGCATCATTCTGGGTGAATCGCGGCGTTTAAACCGAATTTTGCCGATCAGGGAGATTGCCACACTCTCCCGGGAGTCTGGGAGACTTTCGCGAAATGCGGGAGTCTCCCGGACATTCCGGGAGAGTTGGCAAGTATGCGCTTACCACCACCTGCTCAAAAATAATAATAAATTGATGTGAGTTGGAACTTTATTAAATATGTACTATTTACAAATGTAAGTGTAAATGTAAGTGTGTGTGTGTGTGTGTGTTGTTTTCTTGTACAATTACGTTATTAATTGTAGCGCACTAATCGCAACCACACGGTAAACCAATATTAATCAATTTAGCCGACTTCATCCAATTCTTTGACTTCAACATGCTTCATAATTCAACTTAACTTACTTTTTGTTTGAATAAGGCACTCTCTCCCTCTTAATTTTTCTCTCCGGAGTTTCGTCTTGCTTTAATTAAGACTAAAAAGTTTCTGGAATTTATCACACTGACAGCATTTTCTTTTGGTTCGATATTCATTTATTATTGATGGTTGTTTTTCTTTACTTTCAAACATTCCTGGTAGTTCATTTGCATTAATTATACATGTTGTCATTTAAAAACAAAAATTATACGTAAAAAAAAAAGGAAGAATACCTCATAACTTTCAACATGTATGTCCCCACCAGCGGGACTGGGGCAAGGCCACGGCAAAATGGTTGTTCCACTGAAATCAGGACAGTTGGGAGGTATGATTCCCCACAAATAATGGGTGATATTTTTTCTCCACCATGTCTTGCTAATCTTGTTTTCTGATCTTGTTTATCACAAGTGTGAGGTGCAGCGAGGTACCTCACATTACTATATCATTTTAATGTGTTATACATTTTTTTATTCTCCTTGTTACATACATAAAGTGTAAATATTTGTAAAGTTTAGACCATTTTATTCACGTCCATACAAGACGCTGATGATTTCAGAGCTTGTGAATTACACAGTTCAGGAATATAATATAAAGGTTAATGCAACGGCATTATTTCTACAGAATTACTGCTTTCTAAAGAAACATGTTCTTAACAACAAAAAGCAAGTGAGATAAGTTCTACTCAAGATAGTCCAGTTTTTTTCTGGC
This sequence comes from Mixophyes fleayi, assembly GCF_038048845.1. NCBI lineage: Eukaryota > Metazoa > Chordata > Amphibia > Anura > Limnodynastidae > Mixophyes > Mixophyes fleayi. The sequence goes on along the minus strand of NC_134402.1, from coordinate 28,881,382 downwards.
AAAAGATTGTACAGTGATAGCAGCAAACTTGGGGTGCAACTGGTTGGTTTGGGACGTACCCTTGGTGGATTGGGAGCATTGCAAAATTTGTCTCAAACTTTATCTTCTAGATGTTGGGAGTTACGTGACATCTACAATATTCTGTTATTGTATTTTATGTTTTCGTTCAAAATCTCATAGCAGTTTTCTCATTTTAGGTGATACTGTAATTTGGAAGAACCTGTTTTGCTCGTGGTTGGCTATCTCTGCGTCACTGGTAGAAATTACGTGGTGACAACTGCTGGTGCCCAAGTCTTATGTCTCTCATGGACAAACACAAAGTGAAGCGGCAGAGATTAGATCGGATATTTGAAGGTGAGGAGCTCTTATTATCTTATGAAACTGAAAATAAGTTGTTTTTGAGGAAACTTATGCCAATAATTGAGCCTACTTTCATCATCATCATCAATTTATGTAGCGCCACTAATTCCGCAGCGCTGTACAGAGAACACACTCACATCAGTCCCTGCCCCATTGGAGCTTACAGTCTAAATTCCCTAACACACACACACAGAGAGACTGAGGTCAATTTGATAGCAGCCAATTAACCTACTAGTATGTTTTTGGAGTGTGGGAGGAAACCAGAGCACACGGAGGAAATCAATGCAAACACGGAGATCATACAAACTCCACACAGATAAGGCCATGGTTGGGAATCGAACTTATGACCCCAGTGCTGTGAGGCAGAAGTGTTAACCAATGAGCCACCGTTACTGTGTTGATGGATATTGTCTGCTAGACATAGTCCTGGTGGTAAATTTATCAAGCTGCGGGTTTGAAAAAGTGGAGATGTTGCCTATAGCAACCAATCAGATTCTAGTTATCATTTATTTAGTACATTCTACAAAATGATAACTAGAATCTGATTGGTTGCTATAGGCAACATCTCCACTTTTTCAATCCTGCAGCTTGATAAATCTACCCCCTTGGAGTTAAGAAAAGCCCTATAAAAGCTAACTGTGATCTTCAGCTACAAAAGTCCCTGTTCCTATAGATCGTGAGATACTTTTAAGCACAAAGTAGTAGGACCTGACTGTAGCACCGAACACATAAAAATCGGAGACACCATCATTTATTTATATAGCGCCACTAAATCTGCAGCGCTGTACAGAGAACTCACTCAAATCAGTCCGGGGCCCATTGGAGCTTACAGTCTAAATTCCCTAACATACACACATACAGACCGAGAGAGATTAAGCTTAATTTAATAGCAGCCAATTAATCTACCAGTATCTTTTTGAAGTGTGGGAGGAAACCAGAGCACCCAGAGGAAACCCACGCAAACACAGGGAGAACATAGAAAACTCCACACAGATAAGGCCATGGTCGGGAATCGAACTCATGACACTAATGCTGTGAGGCAGAAGTGCTAACCACTGAGCCACCGTGCTGCCCACAGGTGGTGATACACTGCGGTGCGATCATATGATTGCACTCCTCTTATCACTAACTGGGGGAATAGGGGAATCTTCTTTTTTGGCTGCATTTATATGTACACAAATTAGGGGGCACAGATAAGGATCCCCTGTTGATTTGCACTGAACTATCTGCCTGGCCTCTCAGAGGCATCCTTAGCAAGCGGGTGAGATGTAGGAGGATTGCGATAGGTTATGCTAACAGATATATTATTATTGTTTATGAATATAGCGTCAACCATATTACACAGCGATATACAGAGACTATATATACATTCACATCAGTCCCTGACCCATTGGAGCTCACTATCTATATTCTCTACCGCATATTCACAGACAGACTAAGGTCCATTTTGTCAGAAGCCAGTTAACCTCCTAGTATGTTTTTTGGACTGTGGGAGAAAACACGGGGAGAACATACAAATTGCACACATATAGGTCTCTTATCAGGATCGAACTCAGCGCTGTGAGGCAGCAATGCTAACCACTGTGCTGCCTATGTTGGTTCTCTGTGAACAAAATATATTAATAAAGTGAGGATCAGAGACATAAGAAATAATATAAAGATGTATTATTAAGAATGTATTTATCCAAGGTGGAAATAGATATTCATTGTATTGTGAAGTGTGTAGAGATGTTGATGAAAGATGTAAGCTCTATGGGAGATACAAATACACTGCAGATTGGAAATTTTGTTTGGAAAGGAAACGGCTGTTGTACTCTATAACATGTTAGATGTGTGAACTTTGTTTCGTCTAGTGGTGCGTTTGGCAGGCGCCTTACATTGCTTTTTCTGTACTGTTGTTAACATTTCTATACTTGAATTGGCTGCATGTTGACTTTAAACCTCTCTTTGACTCCGAATTTATCTACGCCTAGACCCGCAGGAGCCGGTGATGCTGAAATACTCTGTCCTGCTCACATTTTAATCTTACTGCCTGCCTGTTCTGCAAGTATCGTTGCGATTCTTGTTAAATAGTCTTCTCCATGAAAAGCATGGGGGAGCCATTGCCGACAGCAATCCAATGTTATATTGGGTGAATATTAGGTATATTGCGTTATCACCTGAATAGGGCAATTTGCCCTTTAACCCCTGCAGTGGTAAGTATAGCTGGGAATTATCCTTAGCATACATGGGGGTTCAAAGAAGTTATAATTTTGCTTACTGACTCCCACAGCTTTTTCCTGCCGATCGTGGATGAGGATGGGGTGTTAGTTAAAGATGTCATTGTGATGCCATGTAATTATACCCCCTCATCCACTGTCTACAGAAAATAATGAAGTGCCAGGGGATGGCCGAGAGGGCACTAATAGTGCCGTATCTCCCCCATCCTGGCACCTGTAAACTCGGGGGCACCCTTGGATCCACTCTTTCAAGTGAGGTGCTCACTTCATTATTTTTTAGTGATCATGTGTAACCCCCATTACTACAGAAATAATTAAGAAGTCCGGGGATGGAGGAGGGCAAATATCTTCTCCATATTGTCTTCAAAATATTAGGGGTACATGCAGATGATATGGCCCTTAGTTGGTGACCATCAGACAATAACACCCTACACTACAGAAACACTAAGGATCCCAGGATGGGGGAAGAGTTTTTTGAAAGAGTATATTCCACACTTTGCAGTCCGCTCTTTCAAATAAGATGCCCCTTAGTAATTATTGACTGATGATCACTAGATCATAACACCCAACACTACAGAAAGTGTTAAGAAGTCCAGAGATGGGGGTTTATAATGCCCAGATCTCCCCCAACGTGGCGTCCGTAAGCGCAGTGGTACTCTGATATGATGTGGTAGGTTGTGGTATGCCTGGTTGGACTACCTACATAGCTCCTGTACATCATTTACAAGTGCAGATTTTATTCTGAAAAGCTATGTGTAGAATCCTGCATTTTGCTGTTTTGGAAAGATGGATTGATGCCACAGCTAGAACCACAAAGTATTTCTTGGTAGTGTTTTAAAAAAAACATTTGCTTTTACTTCACTTTATTGCAATTTCAATAAAAAACACTTTTTTGGACACTGCATAAATTTTATTTTTGCTGTGATAGGAGGTATAAGCAAATGGTAATTACTCAAGCCTCAGGACCTGAGTCATTAATAAAAGTAAGGCAAAAAAAACGAGTAGATTTTCTCCGGGACAAACCATGTTACAATGCAAGGGGTGCAAATTAGTTTATTATTTTGCACATAACTTAAATACTGGCTGTTTTTTGTTTTTTTCATGTAACACACAAATACTTGAAAGCTTTATTTTTACACTGTTAAAGTTGATCTAGGACATGCCCTGCCCCAACTATAAATATGTCCCCACATTTTAAATTTACCCCCCCCCCTCCAATGCAACATGGTTTTGCCAAGGTGCAAAGTTACTCATTTTTTATACTTAATGAGTCTTTCGAAAAAAGCAAGGTACAATTTGTGTGGGTACCGCACAAACAAATTACTGATATTGACTTGGAGTGTGACCAGCCCAAAAAAAAGGCAAGATAGGCTCAGCTGTAAGGCGTTAATAAATCAGCGTGAAAAATTCTAATTTCAGATGAGTCATTAGATGGTATTAATAGGTGAATCCTGAGGATTGTGTTGCATTAATCAGCATGTTTTTGAAATGCAACCTGCAAAGTTTTACAAATCTCAATTACAGGCAGAACTAGAGCAGTAAAACAGCAAAGCTGAAAATCAATGCTTAGACTAAAGAACAAGTTATAGAACAAGAATAATTTATATAATATATTTATATATAACATTTTGTGATAATACATAGATGTGGATAGTGCATAGTTGTATGTCTAATTAATTTTCCAGCTGAAATCATTCCCTATCACTTCGAATAGTGAGAATACAACAGGGTAAAAAAAAATTGTTTATGAAATGGGATTTTATGATGCAAAATATATTTTGTAGTATAAAGGCATTATTTTTAAACACATTTTTGATATTATGGTGCAGAATGTTTTTCTAGTCCACAAAAATGTGTTCTGTGAAACAAAATTGATTCTGTGCACAAAATACTTTTTGAACTACACAAAATTGATTTTGTGACCAAAATAGTTATAATGTGTGATTTCCCCAGCATTAAGCCTTTCTTTAATTGGTCGAATCGCTGAGAGAGCCTTATCAACATTTCATAACTAGACCCCTAAATCTTTGATAAGTGTTCAGTCGCTGGCGTTTTCCATTATTCCAGTTTTATAATTGGATGGACCCCCTTGATTTTAAATTAACTGTCTGTATTGTCCTTTATTTGACATAAAATAAGGATATTTTTATTAGTATAGTATTTTTCGCATTCGTATAATTTGTTGTTATGAACTGTGACAGATAATTTTAATAATAAAACACAACTAAACAATTGTCTCTCTGCTACTTTATATATCAAGTGTTCCCCACACCTCTTAGATTGTAAGCTCATTTGGTCAGGGCCGTCTTTACCTTCTGATTAATGTTGTATGTTATTTGTTTGTGCTATAATCCCCTAAATGTACAGTGCTGTACATTTAAAAGTACTCACAATTTTGCCTAAGAACACAGCCATGAATAAAGAATGGTACCAAAACATCCTCCAAGAGCAACTTCTCCCAACCATCCAAGCCAAGGCAAAAGTGATAACTAAGTGGCTCAAAACATCGAAATGTTGGGTCCATGGCCAGGAAACTCCCCAGACCTTAATCCAATTGAGAACTTGTAGTCAATCCTCAAGAGACGGGTGGACAAACAAAACCCCACAAATTCTGACAAACTCCAAGCATTGATTAGGTAAGAATGGGCGGCCATCAGTCAGTATGTGGCCCAGAAGTTGATTGACAGCATGTCAGGGTGAATTGCAGAGGTATTCAAAAAGAAGGGTCAATGCTGCAAATACTGACTCTTTGTATAAACTTAATGTAATTGTCAATAAAAGCCTTTGACACTTATGAAATGCTTGTAATTTTACTGCAGTATATCACAGCAACATCTGACAAAAAGGTCTAAAAACACTGAAGCAGCAAACTTTGTGAAAACCAATACTTGTGGCATTCTCAAAACTTTTGGCCATGACTGTAGAGAACCAGATTCTTGATCAGTTGTTCCCACTGACTTTGCTGCAAATGAAAGAAGTAAACTGGTATTTTAAATCCACTCAGTATTCAGGGATCTATTTATCAAAGAGCAAATCGCCCTATCGTCACCATCAACAGGGCACTGCAATAACAGGACATGTCTATCAAGGGGTTACCGCCAGCACTAAGTGTCCTGTTCTCTAGATGGTGTCACCAGAACAAAAATATTTAAATAAATGTTTTATTCTTAGAATAAAGCATATTCACGCAGTATTGTTAGAATATTTATTTATTAAAATAAATGTTTTGTAAAAAACATTATATAGAAGTTATTTATTATATATCATGTTGTTTATGTGTCTGTGTTTGCCTTTGTATACTTTTTAATAAATGTAATCTGATCTGGATTTTAAGTTCCATTTTGGGCACTCAGTACATTGCACATTGAATAATGACCATTTAATAACTAATCGCGTTTATGAACCATAAAAGCAGATTCCAGTTTACTCAGAACTACAGTTCTTGTATTGCTGTGAATTCACTCTGTGTTAAACATATGTATTACTATATATTATTCAGACACATACCATAGCAGATATCCTAGATGTAGGACTTCATACTTCCTATTAGTTTTAAACAGTGGTTACAATACATTGTTTAGTCCTAAATATTGGTTCTTGAACCGATGTTAACTAATGTTTCTTTTTTTTTTAAACTGGCTACTTTTTTGCGAATTGCAGAGGTCTTCAAAAAGAAGGGTCAACACTGCAAATATTGACTCTTTACATCAACTTAATTTAATCGTCAATAAAAGTCTTTGACACTTATGAAATGCTTGTAATTTTACTTCAGTATACCACAGCAACATCTGACAAATAGATCTAAAAACACTAAGGCAGCAAACTTTGTGAAAACCAATACTTGTGTCATTCTCAAAACTCTTGGCCATGACTGTACAATCTTTAAAGAGGTTCTGTATATAAGACAAAACATTCAAATAATAAAGCATAGCATGTCAGTTATTCTGCTGTGGCATATTTGTCTCGGTGAAAAAAGAGTGCAGCCTGCAGTCTGTACAAAGGGCTTCTGTCACATGGGTGACTGTGAGCCAGTCATAAAAACTCAGGATTAGCTTCAGAGCAGAGATAGGCTCGGCTGGGGGGCAGGGAGGCTTCTGCCCCCCAGGCCGGTCCCTTAGGGGGCTACTTTGGACTGGCCTACTGGGCCACCTGCGTTTTTTTCCTTTTAAATACTCCTAATAGGCTGCTAAATTGAGTCTTGCCCCCTGGCTAAAATTTGCCAGCCCTCCCCTGCTTCAGCATGATGTAAGATGCAGACTTAATTAAGGGGCTGGTGACCCCCTTAATTAAGTCTTGCTTTCTTTACCTTTCACTGTATGATTTAGCTCATTATACAGGCTGTTATTAATGCTGTTGACTGTGTTATGTTTCAATGACGCATATCTCCCGTATGGCACTATTCTTATTAACCAATTAAAATTCTGCAAAACATAAATGTTTTTTAAATTAAATAATATTTTAATACAGTGTCCCGTCAATAAATATAAACAGTTACAGCATAGTCTAAAATGATTAAAAAAAATCTGGAAGGTTTAACTAGTTTTGGTGTTTCACAAACCGTGGTATTATGGTCAAAGATGTTATTTAGTGTACATTGTCCTTTTTATTATATAATTATTGGATGTATTTCCCTTTAAACAATTTAGTTATTACTCTTAACTTTACATGTAACCAAATATTGCTGCCATATCTGTGTTTATTCTCACGTGCTACTTATCTGTGGAAGGGTAAGATTTATTGCACGTTTCAGCTTTAATATTCATCACTGTACTGTAATTGAATTGGCTGAATTTTCATCAAAATGAATATCAAGTAGAAGCTGAAATTCTAATTTAATAGGCATTACATTTCCTAGATAGAAAATAAACAATGAAAAACCAGGGAAATAATAATTTCAGACAGAGCTCTTCTCAATGTAACTATATAAAAGTGTCCTTTGGAAAAAAAAAATACCATCATCTTGTAAAACCAGCTGGTTACTTATATCACAAACAGCTGCAATTCCATAAGGGTGTGTAGACTTTTTATAGTCACTGTGACGTATATTATAGAGGCCCTTTTTAAAAATATATGGGGCCTGATTCATTCACGTATCTGCCAATTTTGAGCGTATCGTACGCAAAATCACTCTGTGCATTCCAGGATCGGGAGATGTCCGTGAACGCAGCCCTGTCTACTCCGTCTTCGAACGCAAAGGACACTTACTACATCATCATCATCATCAGTTATTTATGTAGCGCAACTAATTCCGCAGCGCTGTACAAAGAACTCATTCACATCAGTCCCTTCCCCATTGGAGCTTACAGTCTAAATTTCTTAGCGAACACACACAAACTGAGAGAAACTAAGGCCAATTTAATAGCAGCCAATTAACCTAACAGTATGTTTTTGGAGTGTGGGAGGAAACCAGAGCACCCAGAGGAAACCCAGGCAAACACAGGGAGAACATATAAACTCCACACAGATAAGGCCATGGTTGGGAATTGAACTCAGGACCCCAGTGCTGCGAGGCAGAAGTGCTAACCACTGAGCCACCTTGTTGCCCACACACACTACGATTTTGGTGAGTGAACCGGGGCGGGGAAGGGGCGTTTTGCCATAGTCACCGTACAGTAGGGGCGTGCCAAACTCAAGCGCACGCAGTCATGTCCGAATCCAGCTCTGGCCATCTCAAAGTTACTTGTTTTTCTGCCGTATCCAGCTAAGGGGCTAGTCTAAGTCCTGATCACTAGTGATGACAGTCTCGTATACATTCTATAACGTGCTTTTGAAACACGAGCAACTGTATAAATGTATTTTATGCTAATGAGACATTAACAACATCCTAATAAATGTATTTCATGGAAGGATTAAAAATATATTTTATTTTATCTGTTTTATCATTAACGCCTATATTATTAACAGGTGACATTCATTCAATATCTTTTTGTTCTCCTGTGCGTTCTTTTACAAATTTATGATCCACATAAGTATAGGACATATCCGGCAGTGTCTTGTGTAGTAGCGCACAGCAGATCAGTCCCCAATTTCAGCAGCGCACGCACCTTGATGAATTCGGGAGTGAATGCAAAGCCTAAGTTCACGCGTTTAATACTAACTACAGATTGCGCTCAGTATGTGAGTACTTGATTAATCAGGCCCATGGAGTCTAGCCTAACGTGCTCTCTCTTTATAGCAGTTACATTTATCCTACTACACGATGTGCTCACCAGGGGTGGATCCAGACTATTGATATACCCCAGGCGATTTTAGGGGGGGGAAGGGGATTTAGGCCCCACCCCCTTTCTGATTTCTAAGGCTGCCGGCGGCTGCACAGTATGTGCAGGTCCGCTCGGCAGTGGCAGTGTGCTGTCCCGCTGCTCTGATTGTGTTTAAAACACAATCAGAGCAGCCGGGCAGTACACTGTCACTGCCGAGCGGACCTGCACAGTGTGCACCTGTCGGCAGCAAGCCCCTGCTAGAGGGGGCGATCTCCCCAATCGCCCCCCTGGATCCGCCACTGGTGCTCACCAGTACTCAGATGCTCCCAGGTTTTATGCACTATAGCCTAAGGTATTCCCCATAGGCCCAAATAGTCAGAATAAACTTCATACCACAGATTCATTCTTCCACGCTCAAACCTCTCTTACCAACTAATAAATAAAAACACAGACAACTTCAGCTTTGGCTAAATAGATCACAGTTTATTAATATGTATAAACCTGATGGCGGCGAGAGCACTTGCCTTCAGCTAACTACTAAAAGCTAAACCAAACAGTGAACGTCCAGCCGGCCTACCACTGGTATCGGGACCTAGTCCCTTACGATTGGCCGGTGCTATATCTGGCGTAATAGTGACCACATCACTTCTGGGCTCACGAATGAATTGCCGTACAATGCAGAACACCGGGTCCCCGTACCAGGTAACCATGAACCAGGGTGCTTCGAAGTATGTGGTGGCATTAGATAATCAGCGATAGCACCGTACGCCCTAGTTGCCAACTGCAAGAGCTCTCCCGCCTCACCTTACTCATTCCGTAACTATGAAAAGAATGTAAACATATCACATAACAGGGGCGGGTGGGAGGGGATTTCTGCGATGGAAGAGACCCAGCATCCTTTGCGTTAGAATATATGGGCACACAAACCTAAACCCTCCCACGGGATTCTATTGGCTGGAGATATCCAACAACTTAACCCTTAATGGGTAAGTGCTATGATTTTGAACATGTGGATAAGTTTAAGGACGCTTGGTTCGATGTTCCTCACTTCACATTACAAGAACAGCAGTAATTCTAAAATCCAAGCTATATATGGCATATGTGCACTTGTATGGACACCAAAGACATTTGTGATTTATAGAGAAAACTATTTGGTGGTGTCTTCTAATTGCAGTGTTTCACATGTGTCCGTTTTAAGTGTCTGATCTGGCAACTGTACTCATGTTAGTCATTATCCTCAGCATGAAGTGTCACTTGTGCTAGCGTGGTGTAATAATTGTTCACAGACAAATTAGAGCCACTGGCTGGGGTCCGATGGTATTGTTCCTAGTTGTATACACATATCACACTGTCCTGCCTGCCATGGAAGAAAGAGATGCTTTTAGTTGTCATTAGCAGTTTATTAATAAAGACCATTGAGTGAGAAGGACGAGCAAGCGGTATGCAACAATAGGAACAAACATCACTCGTGTCCACAGGGTTTGCTATTGTGTGCTAACAACATCAACTCTGAAAGCGCTCACGCAGAAGTACGAGCGGTGGGCTGCTGTGCTGTGTGCCCAAAATATTGGCAATGTGTCTTATCTTCATTTACATTTATTAACCAGTTGTGAACTCATAAATAATTTGATACGGCTGCCTGTCAGACTGGATTTTATTGCAATTGTGTAATAACTTTTTACGAGTCCAGATCGGTTCTTAGAAACAAATCTATTTGGTTAAAATCATGAAATGTAAATTCCAAGAATCTAGTTTGCTCGCTTACTGCTGAAGGTCATCTTAAGCGCGCTAGCTATCAACAAGCTTATTTATGAGACCGTTAAAGGGAATTCCATGCAACTTTATTATTTTTTCCACTGTCTAATGATGGAAATAAAACTCAAGTTAAAATGGTGTCTGACATATTTCCTTGTCTGTGAAGAATTCAGACAGCATGTACCAATTGAGCTTGAATATAAATTAGGCCTGGCTTCTACACCCCACTACAGCAGACATGAGAAGGCAACCAAATAAGCTCTTTGGTCTATGATGGATTTTAAAAACAGTTTTATTTTGCATATATCCCTGTTTATAAAAAATAAAAATATACACAGTTTTATACATTTTAGAAACCATTAACCCTCACCTCATGGACATTGATGCATTAGAATGCAGCTGATTTCTTGCCATAGATCTGTGTCCTTAAGGCATTTGCTGCTTATACAATAAGAACTGATGGCTGATGGCTGAAATAATCATGAAGGAAATTAAAAGCTGAGGCTGTGTCATGTAACTAAATTTATCCTTGTAAGGTCAAAAGTTTAACTGGGGATGTGTACGCCCATCTGATGTCATAGAGGAGGGCTAAGGAGTAGTCTTTAAAATTGATGGGCAGAAAATCATTCTCTGAAGTTTCAGGACATTGTGGTTTGGATGAACCTCTTTGCCTGCTATGGCTTGTCCAGCTGTTCTCTCGTTCCTTGTTGCCAGTTTCTGGTGTGTCTGGCATTTGATAGTTATAGTCCTGCATGCTGTGTTGCCGGAAACGCAGTGCAGTCAACGGCCAGCGGTTGGGGCACACATTACGGTAATGGGGATGCTGAACCCACTGTAGTCTTGGTGCCAGTACCGCTCCTGTGGGTTGGCTTGTGGTTGCGCTCCTTTCAGCCCAGAAGGGTTGCGGGTTCATGGAGTACCCAAGATTGAGTGTCCCGGTAAGGTAGATATGTTCGCCCGGGGTGCTGTTTGGTTAACCACCCCCATTTGCGGATGTCCCATGGTTTTAAATGCTGGTATATCCTGGTAGCCTGGAGTATGTCGTACTGACTGCTCTTTTCTCCACCACCATTTTGGTTTGCAAAATAAACTCTTTTCATTATTGCCACAATTAAGTTTTGTGTCAATTATTCAAAGAAGTTTAATAAGTTATTAAGAGGTTTAAGTGCAGTGACGGGTATCAGCCATTAATCATTTTATAACAATAAGAAACCCTTTTTCAAGGAAGCACTTCAGCTGTGAAAGTGCTGCAGAATTTTTCACAGCTTTAGCACCTGGAAGCACAACTGTTTGACAGGGACACGGAGTCACAGTCAAAGCCTGATTCATTAAGGCACGCAAAACGAATGTAAATTGCGTGTTTTTTTTTAAATAATGCACATAATGCTGTCATACACACTGCCATATTCAACTACAGGCGGGTCTGAAGAAACGTCTTTTGTCAAATACAAGTCTAAGTACGCTCTGCTCTGACAGACACAATACACTGCAGGATATGTAGAATACATATTTGTAATATAAAGTCCAACAGAACGCACAGAAGGAAAGAAAAATCAAGTATCATGACCGGTTAATACTATAGTCATTAATGAAATTTAATAAAAAATATTTTTTTTTCATTTTGTTTTAATAAAATACATTTATCAGGATGTTATTAATGTCTACTGCTCATAAAATGGATCTTTACAGCTGTTCCTTATTGCAAACACATGTTCTTACACTAGACCTGTGGCTGGTGCAAGTGATACGGCAGAAAAACAATATTGAATCAAGCTGTACTCACTTACACTGCCTAGGACACCACCACCTCTAAATGTGCCTATGGGTTGATCTACCTGTGTGACAAAGGTGTCATAAATTGTTTTATATATATATATATATATATATATTAATACACACCAATCGGTCACAACATCAAAACTACCTGCCTAATATTGTATAAGTCCCCATTGTGCCACCAAAACAGCTGTGACTTGTTGACGCATGGACTCCACAAGACCTATGAAGGTGTCCTGTGGTATCTGGCACCAAGAAGTTAGCAGCAGATCCATTAAGTCCTGTAAGTAGCAAGGTGGGGCCTCCATGGCTCGGACTTGTTTTTCCAGCACATCCCAGAGATGCTCGATTGGATTGATATCTGGGGAATTTGGAGGCCAAGTCAATACCTTGAGCGCTTTGTCATGTTCCTCAAACCATTCCTGAACAATCTTTGCAGTGTGGCAGGGTGCATTATCCTGCTGAAAGAGGTCTCTGCCATCAGGGAATACCGTTGCCATGAAGGGGTGTACTTGGTCTGCAACAATGTTAAGGTAGCATTTGCCCAGAGAATCACATTGTCTCCGCCAGCTTGCCTTCTTCCCATAGTGCCTCCTGGTGCCATCGCTTCCCCGGTTAATGACCCATGCACACCCAGGAGTCCACATGATGTAAAAGTAAATGTGATTCATCAGACTAGGCCACCTTCTTCCATTGCTCCGTTGTCCAGTTCTGGTTCATTGGCCCATTGTACGTGCTTTCAGGAGTTGACAGTGGTCAGCATGGGCACTCTCACTGGTCTGCGGCTACACAGCCCCATATGCAGCAAGCTGCGCTGCACTGTGTGTTCTGACACCTTTATATCATAGCCAGCATTAACTTCCTTAGCAGTTTGTGCTACATTAGCTCTTCTGTGGGATTGGACCAGATGTGCTAGTCTTAGCTCCCCATGCGCATTGATGAGCTTTGGGCGCCCATGACCCTATCGCCGGTTCACCAGTTGTCCTTCGTTGGACCACTTTTGGTAGGTAATAACCAATGCATGGCAAGAACACCACACAAGACCTGCCGTTGTGGAGATGCTCTGACCCAGTCATCTAGCCATCACAATTTGGCCCTTGTCAGAGTCCCTCAGATCCTTACACTTGCCCATTTTACCTGCTTCCATCACATCAACTTCAAGAACTGACTGTTCACTTGCTGCTTAGTTTACCCCAACCCATGACCGGTGCTATTGTAACGAGATAATCAATGCTATTCACTCCACCTATCTGTGGTTTTAATGTGGTATAGTCCAATCCCTTACTTGACCTACCCATGACCTTCCGTCTTTGAGTTTTCCCAGCCATAGCATACCTTCCATGTTGACGCTGTATGCAATTTTATGATTACAAGTAAACTTAAGTAACTGGTTTGGTGTATTTCCTTGTATATTCTCTACCCACACCATATAAATGTATCAGCATACACAAAGTCTCGTGTTTGTGCTCATGTCTTGGTTAAAATCTATTGCTCAACTCATTCAATGTGGCCTTTAGTCTGGTGAAATGACCTTTACTTTTTATTCTGACATTTCCTTGCAGCGTGATCAGTATTGACAGGTGCGTGACGTTCAGTCAGAACGCAGCCACGGATCCTACAGACGATTATATGTTGGTCGATTTCTCATAATATATATTATATAAGAAAAGATGTAAGGCTGAAAACTACCATTAATATTTGATGCAGGTGAAAGGTAGATATAGATTTATATTTTCATAAAATACTATTTACAATAACAGGAGTATATAAAGTATATACCCCCTCTGGTACACTATTACTAATATTATGCTGAATATTATACTATTATACCGAATATATCAGATGAGTTACATGAAAATCCAAGGTCACATCTAATATATGTATTAATTTACAGCAGGGATGAGCGACTTATATCTTGTAAAGGTTTCCTGATAAACACTGAAATGATTACTGGGAATGCCCCAATTATTATCAATGCAATAAATACTTTCTTTCTAGCAGAACACTCGGGTAGATCAAACGTTCTAAAAAGGAAAAGTGCAGGTCTTGCCCATAGCAACCAATCAGATTATTGCTATCATTTATCTAGTACATTCTTGAGAATGAATCTGATTGGTTGCTAGCCCTGAGTGCTTAGCATGTAACAGTCATTATAACAGTGTAGGACTTTCTTAGAAAAGGTGAGTCTTGCACGCCTAAATAAAAAAAAGTACCATCAAAATAAAAATAACAGCATACTATTAAGCCAAAGTATAATACATCATTAATATGTAGCAAGAAAATTATTATATACAGATTAATTGTGTCAGCAGCTCAAATACCATGTCCCCAACTATGATTGATAATCATTACAGATAATAGAGGTACATTGCTAATGTTATTACAAATGAGGGAGTTTAAGCTAACATGAGGGCATATAGGGGATTCAAAATAGTATAAATGGCAAAATCCATAAACAATTAGCCCATGAATGGACACAAAAATCCATATCATAGAAAACATAGTAAATTAAAGTGCTTGATAATTAGGTATTAGAGCAATAAGTTAATATGCCTTTTACTTCATGGTCATATAACACTTAAGCCATGATGTTCAAAATAATATGAATAACAAAATCCATAAATAGTCCTTATTAGACCACAGTGATCAGAATCATAAAAAATATGACAAACTGAAATAATTGCTAAGTCCCTTAAATGACAAAGCGTAGAGACGATATATCCATCTTGCCTCCTTCTGTAATAGAATTTATCACAATTACCCCCTCTCATGGCTTTCTTAACACTGTTATAGGCCCCGGGCAAAGCAGTGCACTGGGGTCCTACCTACACAACCAATCAGAGGAATAAAAATGTAAATTACTGATAAAATGAAGCTTATATTTATTGGTACCTCCAACAAAATCAGTGTTTAAACATTAAAAAGCGTTCTTATTCATTTTACCTCTGGCTAATTCCTTCATTTAGAATATAATAAACTACATATATCCTAGTCATATCCTTGACCATGCTCAGTATACACCCCTCCGGAGTATGCTCAGTATACACCACTCTGGGCATGCTCAGTATACACCCCTAAGGGGCAGGCTCAGTGTACACCCCTCCAGGGCATGCTCAGTATACACCACTCTGGGGCATGCTTAGTACACACTCCTCCGGGGCATGCTCAGTGTACACCCCTCCAGGGCATGCTCAGTATACACCCCTCCAGGGCATGCTCAGTATACACGCTTCCGGGGCATGCTCAGTACACACTCCTCCGGGGCATGCTCAGTACACACTCCTCCGGGGCATGCTCAGTACACACCCCTCCAGGGCATGCTCAGTATACACGCTTCCGGGGCATGCTCAGTACACACTCCTCCGGGGCATGCTCAGTATAAACCCCTCCGGGGCATGCTCAGTACACACTCCTCCGGGGCATGCTCAGTATACACCCCTCCAGGGCATGCTCAGTACACACCCCTCCAGGGCATGCTCAGTATACACCCCTCCGGGGCATGCTAAGTACACACTCCTCCGGGGCATGCTCAGTATAAACCCCTCCGGGGCATGTTCAGTATACACCTCTCTGGGGCATGCTCAGTACACACCCCTCCGGGGCATTGCTCAGTATACACCCCTCTGGGGCATTCTCAGTATACACCGCTCTGGGGCATTCTCAGTATACACCGCTCTGGGGCATGCTCAGTATACACCCCTCTGGGGCATGCTCAGTATACACCCCTCAGGGGCATGCTCATTACACACCCCTCCGGAGCATGCTCAGTATACACCCCTCCTGGGCATGCTCAGTATACACCCCTCCTGGGCATGCTCAGTACGCACCCCTCGTGAACATGCTCAGTACAAAACCCTCCTGGGCATGCTCAGTACACGCCCCTCCTGGGCATGCCCTCATACTAAGCATGCTCAGTACACACCCCTCCTGGGCATGCTCAGTTCACACCCCTCGGGAACATGCTCAGTACACACCCCTCCCGGGCATGCTCAGTACACATCCCTCGGGAACATGCTCAGTACACACCCCTCGGGAACATGCTCAGTACACACCCCTCCGGGGCATGCTCAGTACACACCCCTCCGGGGCATGCTCAGTACACACCCCTCCGGGGCATGCTCAGTACACACCCCTCCGGGGCATGCTCAGTACACACCCCTCTTGGAACTTCAGCAATGATGCAAAGAAGAAGGAATAACAAAATGTAATTTATACACATGCAAAGCACATAGACACTTCCACATATAGGCTTCCAGCTCTAACTACAGCTGAAGGTGCTTCTAACATGTATTAAAATAAAGGGGTAACTGAGTATAGAATTAATTATAGTCCTGTAATTGTCAGTTATTAAGAAAACAACTTTAGAGCTATTTTTGACATCATACAGTATTATATATGTTAAGTGTAAGTATATGTTAATAAGTGGTATGAATTCACGCAATAAATCTATTTTGATTCCATGATATAGCCAAATAAAATGTGAGAAAAGTGAATAACTTACATAGTCTCTGTAACTACTTCTTAGCTGAATATGAAGCAAACTTGTATAATTGTTCCATTAAAGATAATGTTAAAAACATTCCTCCACTTAGATAGAATGCCCTCCATAGTGTTTGAATAACATTACTAGTAGACCACTAGGTAAAACTACAGTCATGGCCAAAAGTTTTGAGAATGACACAAGTATTGGTTTTCACAAAGTGACAAACCTTATTGTTGCTATGGTACACTGAAATAAAATTACAAGCATTTCATAAGTGTCAAAGTCTTTTATTGGCAATTACATTAAGTTTATGCAAAAAATCCTTATTTGCAGTGTTGACCCTTCTTTTGGAAGACCTCTGCAATCGCCCTGGCATGCTGTTAATCAACTTATGGGCCACATACTGACTGATGGCCGCCCATTCTTTCCTAATCAATGTGTCACGAGCACTAGGAGTCTTTACCCAGGGATCACCAGATGATGGACTTACCAGAGCAGTATAGGTGGTAATATGGTACTCTGGTAGCGGGGTGATCACGGAACAGGAGACAGCAGATGGTAAGAGAATGCTCGTGGAAAGTCTATGACTAGCAGCACTGGTAATATGTAATAATAGTACACGAGGAACTGAATGGACAAGGGAAACGTGAGGGTAGTCAGTGGTCTGTGGATAGCAAGTTGTACCACTGCTATAGTGAGGAGGAATGTCCAGAAGTAACGAGGAGGTGATGAGAGTCAGCGGTCTGCGTTAGCAAGTTGTACCGCTGTCTAGGTGAAGGAATGGAATCCGGATGGAGGTATCCGGGAAGTCAGTGGTCTGCGTTAGCAAGTTGTACCACTGCTATGTGAAAGGAAATGGAAACAGGTGACTCAGGAAACAGGGAACAGTGGTCTGCCTCTAGCAAGTTGTACCACTGAATATATATGTGAGGAGGAGCACGGGGAGAGAAATGCAATGCAGAGTATACACGGGCACACTGAACTTGATCCCACGATGATATGCACAATATAGTAATGACTGAACAGCACTGCACAATAATACAAAGTCACAAGAACTATCCAGGCAAAAGGTAACACAGTCAAATGATGGCAATAGTCTCAGCGGATAGTAAACTCCAGAGGAGAACAACTCAATCCAGCAAGATATGCAATTCACCAGCACAGTCAATGAGAAGTATGCATACCGTGGTTCAGGAGAGCAGGCTGTCAGACAGAAGTGCAGAGATACCTGGACGGCAGGAGGCCGGCAGGATACGGAGTCCCAGGAGGGTAGAAGCGGTAATCTAGTAGGTGCAGCGCACAGGTAGGTGAACCAGCAGGAATAGAAACAAATACTCAGGAAGCAGTAGTATATAGAACTGGACACCTGGAGAACACTGAAGAGTAGAGATGATCTAGACAAGATAAAAGCAGCGGGTCGTTGATCCAATGCAGACAGGCTAATTGACACAAGCGGAGACACTGTAGAAGCACGGAGAGCGGATCAGCTGGCTGCAGACGCGAGGAGTACTGGAGGGTAGCGATGAGCAGGGGACTGCAGATACACGGAGGCAGCGGATAGGAATCAGCTGGAGCAGTAACGATGAAACACGGGAGAGTTGAAGTGAGCAGGATACTGTAGATACACGGAGGCAGCGGATAGGAATCAGCTGGTGCAGTCACGATGAAACACAGGAGAGTTGAAGTGAGCAGGATACTGTAGATACACGGAGACAGCGGATAGGAATCAGCTGGTGCAGTCACGATGAAACACGGGAGAGTTGAAGTGAGCAGGATACTGTAGATACACGGAGGCAGCGGATAGGAATCAGCTGGTGCAGTCACGATGAAACACGGGAAAGTGGAAGTGAGCAGGATACTGTAGATACACGGAGGCAGCGGATAGGAATCAGCTGGTGCAGTCACGATGAAACACAGGGAAGATGAAGTGGTCTGGAAACCACAAACGAACAACAGGAATCAGCAGGAGCTGAACACACGAGGAAACACAGGAACACCTTCAGAGGCTCATGGGGAATGAGACTCCAAGATCAGGCCACGAGGTATTGACCTCAGGTGCTTTAAATAGGGAGTGTTGCCTGATCAGCCAATTAACTAAAAGGAACATGAACTGAAGGTTGAAAAGGTCTGCACATGCGCAGACCCTCAGGATGGTGGACGGCCACGGTTCCTAAACACACGAGAAGTAGCACTCACAGTCCGGTGAGTGACACAATGCTTGGAGTTTGTCAGAATTTGTGGGTTTTTGTTTGTCCACCCAACTCTCAATGGGATTAAGGCCTGGCGAGTTTACTGGCCATTGACCCAAAATTTTGATGTTTTGGTCCCCGAGCCACTTAGTTATCACTTTCGTCTTATGGCAAGGTGCTCCATCATACTGAAAAAGGCATTGTTCATCACCAAACTGTTCTTGGATGGTTGGGAGAAGTTGCTCTTGGAGGATGTTTTGGTACCATTCTTTATTCATGGCTGTGTTCTTAGGCAAAATTGCAAGTGAGCCCACTCCCTTGGCTGAGAAGCAACCTCATACATGAATGGTCTCAGGATGCTTTACTATTGGCATGACACAGAAGTGATCTTAGTGCTCACCTTTCCTTCTCCGGACAAGCGTTTTCCCAGATGCCTCAAACAGTCTGAAAGGGGAATCATAAGAGAAAATGACTTTACCCCAGTCCTCAGCAGTCCAATACTTGTACCCTTTGCGGAATATCAGTCTGTCCCTGATATTTTTCCTGGAGAGAAGTGGCTTCTTTGCTGGCCTTCTTGACACCAGGCCATCCTCAAAAAAGTCTTTGCCTCACTGTGCGTGCAGATGCACTCACACCTGCCTGCTGCCATTCCTGAGCAAGCTCTGTACTGGTGGTGCCCGATCCCGCAGCTGAATCAACTTAAGGAGATGGTCCTGCTGCTTGCTGGACGTTCTTGGGCGCCCTGAAGCCTTCTTTACAACTATTGAACCTCTCTACTTGAAGTTCTTGATGATCCGATAAATAGTTGATTTAGGTGCAATCTTACTAGCAGCAATATCCTTGCCTGTGAAGCCCTTTTTGTGCACAGCAATTATGACAGCACGTGTTTCCTTGCGGGCAGATAACCATAGTTCACAGAGTCAGAACAATGATTTCAAGCACCACCCTCCTTTTACAGCTTCCAGTCTGTTAATCTAACTCAATCAGCATGACAGAGTGATCTCCATCCTTGTCATCTTCAACTCTCTTACCCGTGTTAACGAGAGAATCACTGACCTGATGTCAGCTGGTCCTTTTGTGGCAGGGCTGAAATGCAGTGGAAATGTTGTTTTGGGGATAAAGTTCATTGTCATGGCAAAGAGGGACTTTGAAATTAATTGCAATCTATCTGATCACTCTCATGACATTCTGGAGTATATGCAAATTGCCATCATAAAAACTGTGTCATTTTCAAAACTTTTGGCCATGACTGTACATATTTGCTGTATACAGTCCTTGACATTTTTCACGTGCCCTTAAGCTACTCTAATATAGAGAGGCAATGCGCATTCTTCCTTTCAATCAGAACTTCCTCCTGGTTGCAGTGAAGTTTATCAAGCGTGAAATGTCCGGTGGTGAAAATGAACAATGCAGCAGCTGTCACCGTAGCCCTCCAGCAATTACTGCAGGTTGACATAAATTCAGTACCAGGCACCATGAACAAGCTATCTCTATGCATTTTTATAAACATATGAAGGACAACTGTCCTTGGAAGTTTTAGTACTAAATGATATGAAAAATGCACAAGTCATACTGAAGGGAGCAATCATAAAAAATATACAATTTGTTTTTTTTTAAATGACCTCAATATAATGAGTTTTAAGTTCCATAATATTAGAAGCTTCCCAGGAGAAGTTCCGTGACCAATTTATAAAGGTCACAAAACTCTGACTTATAATAACCTTACATTTCACAGAGGGAGAACATTATTCCCCATAATGCACGAGTTTCTATTTGAAATAATACAAGTTAATTGTGTGGGGCGAACCTTCTCTCCGGGTGTGTTTTACTGACAGTTCTACATTCCATCATGGAACACTCTCACAATGAGTCATGTGACACATGTAACATCACTGCTCTCTGGGCCTGATTCATTAAGTATAGTAAAGGCGATTTTGTGCATATAACCCGCACAATTACAGTACACCACATTGACAATAGACCACAGAACGCAACTACGTTCAATTAATCTTTGTGCGCAAAGGATGCTTACTTCAACCCACAATTTCAGAAAGGGAACGCGATGGGGAAGGGGCGCTTGCCCATAGTCAAGGCACAGTACGGGCGTGCCAAACTCAAGTACATGCAGCAGTATCCAATTCAAGCTGTGGGCATCTCTCTGGTATTTGTTTTTCTGCCGTATCTCTTGCGCCAGCTACAGGTCTAGTCCAAGTGCTGACTACTAGTGACAACAGTCGCGTATGCATTGCTATAACATGTTTTTGCAATCAGGAGCAGCTGTAAAAAAATATTTTATGTACAGTAAACATCTTAATAACTGTATTTGATGGAAAAATAAAATAATAAAAAACACTTTTTTTTATTTTTTAATGTTTTATCATTAATACCTATATTATTAACAGGTGACATTAATTGAATGGGGGTTTTCTTCTGTGCGTTCTTTTGTGAGTTTATATTCCACATATATATGGGACGTATCCTGCAGTGTCTGGTGTAGTACAGCAGAGTAGACCTACACCCGTATTCATTACCACACGTATCTTCAGATCCGCTCTTGTAGAATTGGTGCCTGTGTATTCCCGATTTATGTGCATTTTAAAAAAAAATACATTGGGCCTGATTCATTAAGGAAAGTTAAGCAAAAAATTGAGTAAGTTTTCTTACTCAAGTGTTCTTGACAAATCCATGTTGCAGGGGTGCAAATTAGTTTATTATTTTGCACATAGGGAAAATACTGGCTGTTTTTTTATGTAGCGCACAAATACTTGATAGCTTTATTTGTATACTGAAATTTAAAGTTGATCTAGGACATGCCCTACCCCAAATCTGCCATTACATTTTAAATTTACCTCTCCCTCCAATGCAACATGGTTTTGCCTTACTTACTTACTTACTTTTGCTTAACTTTCCTTAATGAATCAGGCCCATTGGGTGCAGTATATGTCCATTAATGAATCCGGCCCTTCATCTTTAACTAAAAATTACAGGAGCCACTCAATAGGCTGGAGACCTGAAGCCACAATCTTTATTATGAAATAATAATAAAAAAATATTTTATATATAATAAAACTGTACTTTTTTAGTATGGGAATATAAAAGCATACAAAAGTAAAGTAAATAACAAATGGATACGCATTGCAGTCAATGACAAAGAATGGCGTGCTGTAGTAATAATGAGGTATACAGTAGACGTAATAAGCAATGATGACTGCACGTGTTTCCTTGCAGATAACCATAGTTAACAGAGTAAGAACAATTATTTCAAGCATCACCCTCCTTTTAAAGCTTCCAGTCTGTTATTCTAACTCAATCAGCATGACAGAGTGGTCATAAGCAACGTATCCAGGGCATAAGTAGACATTTGTTGGCCCCCTTTGCAACATTTCATATAGGCCCTATTGATCCAATACACATTGCTTCAGTTCTTCCAAATCCCCCTCCTACTAATTGGGTGGATGCTCTCACCCCACCGCTGCCCCCTCCCACACACATGAACTGATGCTGAGGAAGAGTGGACCCCAAGAAAACAAAACACATATACACATAGGGCTTTGACTGTCCCAGCTGTAGACCCTATATATTTTCTGCTTTTAATGTAGTCCCACCTTTGTATGTATATTGATTGGTGCAATTGATGCAGTTATAGAGCAGGATCACCCGCTAGGAAACCTAGGTTCCCGTCTTAGGCCCAGTGGGCACTATTGGCCCTCTAACCTGGTTTATGTTTTCTTTTATTTACTGATTAGCATTTCCTGTCGGTCTAGCATTTTATTCTACTAGTTTCAAATGTATCTCACCATCACTTGTGCATCACTGTGCAGCGAGTGTGCAGGAGGGTGGTTAGCCATTGAAGCTGGTAGTGTAACAGGACTTACCTGTTACTAGTTGGATAACCCACCAATCACGCCCCACCTTCAGCAACAATCCATCCCACACCGCTTCAGTCAGGGATTCTCGCAAGGGAGTCTGGACTTCGCGGCTCCCAGACCGCAGGTCGCGGCCTTCTTAGGGGGTGGTGAGCAAGACTGTATTGAGAACCAAGAGAATGACTTAGAGTGCTACAGGAAGTAGAGTTGGAACTAGTGAGAGTCCAGGAGCAGTAGAGACACAGGGTGTCAAAAGTCTGTAGCATAGTATGCAGGAGACAGATAGCGATGATCTGCAGAGCGATTACCACAATGACAGTGGAGTAGACAGGCTGTGATGATCTGCGGACCAAGGTGCTGGAGATTCAGGTAGTAGATAGCGAAGGAGCCCGGGTACAGGACGTCCGAACAGGAGGTGAGACCTGAAGATCCGGTAACTTACACAGGTAAGGGGTGTGTTTAAATAGTGCGGTCAGGCATCCGATTGGTTGAAGGAACTTAATGGGGGAGAAGTACCAGTTTGTGCATGCCCAATTCACCAGACGAGATGGAGTCCCACCAGGAGAGCCGCGGCTTCCATCCCGGTGAAGTACAGCCGCTGCAATTAAGGTGAGTCACAGCGGGAGCCTCTCGATCAGCAGGTCTGATGTGTGACAGGAAGGAGGCTTACCTGTATCCTGATGTTCAGGTAAGTCTCCCGCCGGACACTCTTCATGCTGTTTCACCCTGCCTTTGTTTGTCTTTATTCTCAATTTGGCCTGCAATACCTCTGTACTACCAGAGGTATTCGCTGCTGTTATACCATCAGGATCGGGATCACCTGTGTCTGGCCTTTTAAGACTTCCTTTTTCTACAGACTTGTGCCAGTTTGTTTGCCTTTGCTGCTGGTGGTGTCTCAGTGAAACTCCAGTTTAAATCCTAACTTTTCCCCTAGTATTTGACTCCTGCTTTGTTTCATCGTCCTAATTCATACGTCACTCCCATTGGTTAACATTTTTAAATAACAAGAGAAAAGATAAATAAAGACCTGAGAAGACTGGGTCCCACATCGGGGGGAATATTTTTTAAAGAGCCCTAATGGGAGGAAAAACTGACTCACTCTCGGTGCCCAACACAAGAAAATTACCACCTGCAATAACGTTGTGAAGGTTTCCCCATGTAAGCCTATATAACCAAATATATAGCGGTGATAAAGGAACAAAAACATTAAAACAGTCCTCAAATTAATCCATTAATGTTTTTAAAAAATGTTCTTTTTAATTTTTAAAATAAATAAAATCTATTTAGAAACTATATCTATGTTATACTACATTAGTTGAACCGAAATCCCACATCTAGGCTCTCGGTTCCATTGCGCATGAATGAACACCAAGCCGACTCCCACAGGGTGAGCTGGCAAACGGTAGGTTAACCCTTACTAATTTAGTGATTTTGTCAATGCAATTAACAAAATCAGACTTTTCGCTGTGATTGGGGCTGCAATGATGAATAGACCCCTGAGAGTAACTAACCTGACCAACACACCTTTATATCACCATGATTAAGTGCATAGCCTTCTTCCAGGAACTGGTGATGAACATGTCCATAGTCATGTATATAAAATCCTCATGAACTTGGCAGCTAACAAAGGCAGATAAGGATGTCATTCCTGTGTAATCTATAAGGCGAGATAAATTCTATGGAGGATGAATAATTGTGTGAAGTCTGTGCGATATGTTAGCCTGCGCTATATGTTTCTTCAAAGATACTTAACCATTGTTTGTCAGATAATCTGTCAACATCAAGTAAAGGACAAGCAGTATGTATTGTAGTGGATAAATAAGACCTAATGCTGAGGTAAGTATTTCTTTTTAAGGGAGCATGTTTTAGTCATACTTGCCAACTCTCCCTGAATGTCAGGGAGACTCCCTGAACTAGGGGTGATCTCCCTCACTCCCTGAAGAGTCTGGCATTCTCCCTGATGCTGAGCCAGTACAAGACGTGGTTGGCTTCCCCATCTGTGGCATGATGGCACAGTTCAGAAATTGTGTCATATGTCCATGTATTGATGCCTATGGAGGTGGCCATTGTTATGGAGACCAAGATTTAATCATGACTTCAGTAATGGAGACAGAAATGTAAAAGACACTTCAGACTCTAGAGATTCATTAGCTGCTTTTCTTTAATGCATAGTTGCCTACTCTCCCGGAATCTCTGGGAGGCTCCCGCATTTCTGGGATACCTCCCAGGAGAGGAGGGCAACCTCCCAGGAGAGGAGGGCAACCTCCCGGTTCTTGCCCCCACAATAGATAAGTGGCGGGGGGAGCGGGGCTTAATGATGCAAATATTGCGTCATCATAGCCCCGCCCCCTGTTGTAATTGGCCAAAATAGTGACAATAGTTTAGGGGGTGGGACCAAAATGATGCGATTCTTCAAGCCCTGCCCCTGCATGCCCACCTCCCCCAGGATCTCCCGAGGAAAAGTTGGCAAGTATGGTTTTAGTGTGCACCTGTCATTTACTTTGGATGGAGGCAGCCATTTTGTGGGCTAAACCAATATTCATGTGAATGCAGCTTATCAGCTCATGAGGAACCAGTGATATCACTGAGGTATGTGGCCTGAAGCGGGGAGTAGTAAGTTAATAGGCTGCTTCCTCATGAAGATAGGTTCTTCCAAGCAAAATAGTGTCAGCGTGCCACATCGCCGGCGATTGAATCTCCCCCTACGATGAAGTAAAATGTGGAAAATGCCGAAGGGTGTGAATAGTTTTTAAAGCCAAATAAAGTTGCCATGCCCCTCTATTGATTATGCCATCGTGCCTTTTTAACTATGCCAAACCTCATTTTACCATCACATATATTTGAATATTATGTGATGCAGCGTTCAGTCGCAGCATCATCTAACCGGTATCCAGCACCCTGTCACCAGTAATCAGCAGTAATCATCAGTTCACTAGCTCCTGGCGTCTCCGGACATTGTATTTATATGTTGACAACTACAGTATATATGTCACATTATCATTAGCGTTACACAATTACCTTGTTGTTTCATGCTGAAACATTTATAGTCGTGGACTGCAAAAGTGTAGGTAGAGAACATATAGTACGGTTCTGATTCTGAGTTCGCCATACGCCATATTTGCCACCTCCCCCGGAAAGTCCAGGAGACTCCCGAATTTCGGGTCAGTCTCCCGGACTCAGCATCCCGAAATTAAATTGCTAAAATGATGCGATTCACCGGGAATTGCGCCATTTTGGCCCCGCCCCCGCGAAAAAGCGGCATTTTACCTCCCACCCTCTAGCCACGTCCCTCTCCCGAACGTCGCTTACTGGAAGTAGGTAAGTATGACATACGCCCATTTGTGTAACATAAATTGCAAAAGTTGCACTGTGCATGACCACAAAGACAGTGTTGGTGTTTACGCGCATCTGACGCCTGAGCCTCATTATGACTTCTGTTCACGCAAACGCAGCTGAGTTAGACTAGCGCGGAGACGTATATACTCTAGTCAGGAGACGTATCTTTTGCACCTGCTAGAGGGCGCCAGCACTAGCTAGTTGCTTCTGATTGGCTGATTGCAAATGCAGTTTTGAAGCTGATTGGTGCTTACTGCATTGACCATAAGCTACATTTAAGATTTTTTGAAAAAATTGTTTTGCGACTTCCAGTTGTACACAAGTGGTATTATATCTGCTGTATTATAACAAGACTACTAGTGGATGTATTTTCCGCTATCAAAAGCTGATACGATCCTACCACCTGGCAGCTGGTTTGTATAAAGTTATATGGTTACCAAACACAATTTTCTGTTAGTTATATAAAATATAGAATAAGTCTGTGACTCAACTTTGCTTATAGTTGTTTATCACTAATAATGCACTAAATTTTACTTTGCTTATTAAAATAAAAGTGTGCTCTTCCCTCTTTGTCTGGTGCTTACTCCAATAATGCCGTGGGCATTATATAAATTAGTTGCGGGTGTGATCAGAAACTCATAGTGACAATATTGTCATGTGATCCTTCAGAGCCAATGTGCTGAAAGCTGACAACTTGATGATGTCACAGGATGTTTCTCAGGACCAGTACATAAGCTGTTCTACTCACTGATATTCATGAATATATATACCTGTCCAGAAGATTTCTAACCTCAGATTCACATGTAGAAAAGTGAATTTAGATTAACTATCCAGCAGTAACATATAGTATATATAGCATATGAATATTTATATGTTGTATACTCAGATATCAGATTAATGTACAATGTGTGTATGTTTATTTTTAATCACTATATAGCATTTGAATATTTTGCATGGGATAACATAGCACTATATAAAATCATTAGGATTATTTTACATTTATTAAGAAATGAAAATCATATTTTAATGATAATAAAAAATCAAACTTATTGGACCTGATTAATCAAGGCACATATCTCATACTTGAAAGAACAATAGTTTTCTTGCATCGCGTGTTAGGGCAGTGGTCGTGGGTTACTAATTGCAAGAAGTCTGCACCCTCAACAAAAACAAATGTGTGAATCAAATGTGCAGATATATTAAAAGATTATTTTTTTTACTCCATGTAATAAAAAAGAAAGGAATGAGACAACCTCACGTTTGCTGTAAATCCACAATCAAATCTATACAGCATGCATATAAAACACTCATACTTGCCACCTCTGTGTCTTTGCTGTACGGGAGATCCAGGTGGGGGTGGGGTGGGAGGAGAGCAGAAGGGGGTGGAAAATGTCAATTTTGTTGTAGGGGCAGGGCCAAACTGACGCGATTTGCGACAAATCTCGTCTTTCTGGCTTTCGACGGCCATGTTGTAGGATAATTACCCGCTCTCCCAGGAGAGATCTACCTGGAATTCGAGAGTTTCCCAGGCATTCCGAGAGTTTGGGCAAGTATATCATATCTGCCAATTTTAAGCATATTGTACGCAAAATCACTCTGCACATGCCTAGAACTGGGAAATACATCCATGAGCGCAGTCCTGTCCGATGTGTCTTCGAGCGTAAAGGACACTTGCTTCAGCCTATGAATTCGGGGAGGGAACGGGGCGGGGAATGGGGCGGGGAAGGGCCGTTTTGCCGTAGTCGATGTACAATAAGGACGTGCCAAGCTCAAGTGCTCACAGCCACGTCCGAATCCAGCTCTGAGTATCTCAAAGTTACTTGTTTTTCTTCCTTATCTCTTGCTTCAGGTAAGGGACTAGTCTAAGTCTTGATTACTAGTGATGACGGCTGAGTATCCATGCTATAACATGTGCTTGGAATCACGTGCAACTGTGTAAATGTATTTAATGTTCAGTAAATATAAAGAACATTAAAATTATATATATTTTTTCCTGTGCATTCTTTTGCACATTTATAATCCACATAGGTGTTGGACATTTTCTGCAGCGTCCTATGTAGTTTATCCTGCTTCTCCTATGTAGTAGAGCACAGCAGACCTACACCATCATCCAACAGTACATGTATCATGAGATCCGCGCCTTAATGAATTCGGGCTTGAACAAAGCCGAAATACCTGAATTTTAAACCAAAGGTTTGCAGTCAGTATGTGTGCTTGATGAATCAGGCCCATTGTGTCTTACTACTGGCAATAAATATATACAATGTGCCTCCTATATTAGAATTTTCTTTTTCTTGATCTGTAAACGATTACTGCTCTAAGAGAGCACCCCAACTAAAAAACTAAATTCAGCATATATTACCAGTAGGAAGTAACTATATTAAAGACAGGTCTGGTGCGGATAATTTCCCTATAGATTGTGTGTATGTGTCAGATCTGCTTTACAGGGGGTTTTCATTTTAAATATATATTTTTAATTGCCCTCCCTCCCCTCGAATAGTGCTTTGGATGGGGGGGTTCTTCCCGTATACCTCCATCATTTCTAGTGTGGAGCTTGTTACCAGCGCTTACTTATCGCCAGAACCATTGCTTCTCACCTTCAGCGCTGCTCGGGTGTAGGAGAGGTCTAACGCAGCAGCTTTAAGTGAATTCTTGCCGATTATTGGAGGAGCGCCCCCTATGCCACAAGCTGAATAAATGTATAAACTGCAGTCTTTACGGTAAAAGCCGTTACTATATCATACAAGGCACTTGTGTAAAGGTTTAATGCTCTCCCCAGATAATTTTGCCTGCTTAGTGGCATTAAGAAGCGGCCAGGTGGGGGCAGTTGTAATACTTTGCAACAATAATGAAAAATGTTGGAGATTATTGCCCACATCTGCCAGGACTGGTCAGACTGGTGGTCAGTGGTCTAACACACACTGCCGGCTGTAGTGCTCACATAGTGCCTGTTCTAATAGGAGAAACAATGGTTTATTCTATTATAATCAAACTCTGTTGGGCTCCAAGAGCCGGGTGGCAAGTAAAAACAGCCGGGTGAAGCTCCCGGGAAATAGGTTCTGGGGAGAACACTGAGGCTGTTTGATAGAAATGTTATGTAGTGTCACTCTTATTGTTATGCGGTGTCAGTCTTGCTTACTTTAGTCCTGACGTCTATAGGAGGAGAGGAAGTTTCACAACCAGCAAAGAAAAGGGTTCTTTACAGTAAGGGCAGTCAAGATATGGAATTCACTGCCAGGGAAGGTTGTGATGGCAGATTCAATTGATATGTTTAAGAAAGGGTTAGACAAATTTTTAGCGGAAAAGTGTATTCAGGGATACGACCGTTAATTTAAATGAAGGATAATAGTGGATATAGGGAAAAAATTGGACTGCAATATTGAGTCTGGAGGGATGTTTCACGATTGAAACAGATTGGCGTTGCTTAATCTGGATCCATTTCAAATATAAGTGAGGGATCGCAGGAGATCCAAAATAGGTTAAACTTGATGGACTGGTGTCTTTTTTCAACCTCATCAACTATGTAACTATGTAAAGTTTAGAGTTGAACACAAGTACATTTATGTATCACAATTTTGTTTGTCACATAAAATTTGTTGCACTGTGCATGTACAATCTTCTGTCAGTATCTACAGCTGCTTATATCTTAAGACGTGTGGCCCTTTGAGCTTCGAGATGTGCAGCAGGGGTGTTCACATTGAAATGCAAGTTAAGCCCATCATCATCACCATTTATTTATATAGCGCCACTAATTCCGAAGCGCTGTACAGAGAACTCACCCACATCAGTCCCTGCCCCATTGGGGCTTACAGTCTAAATTCCCTGACACACACACACACACACACAGACAGACAGACAAACTAGGGTCAATTTGTTAGCAGCCAATTACAGATTCCTCACAGATAAGGCCATCGTTGGGAATTGAACTCATGACCCTGCTGTAATGCAGAAGTGCTAACCACTGAGCCACCGCGCTGCCCATCCCTTTACTCTGCATCTTTTTTCGGGTTACATGTATCTTCCAAGTACATTCCTTAACAAAAGTAAATTAAATTCTGCGCCTCCACTAGGCGGGTGGGTGACGGGGGGGTTAATAAGCCGCAGTAACACTTCATGCCTATGAATGTATCTCACACAGTATTCTTTATTACAGCAGCACCCTACCCTTTAGCCTGGAGGGCTCAACATGCTCTTGCTCCTTCATCTGGCAGCAACACGACCCCTTGGTCAATGACACGAAGCTCGCCCGAGGCAGGTAAACAGCAGCTTCCTATTATATTCTTTACAGTCTTCTTTTCCTTAGCTCTTTAGTACTGATTTTCTATTCGGCTTGTATCAGCCATGATTGTAATGCAACTTTAATGCTGCACCTACTTGTTAACCTTCCTGGTGTTTCCCTGTGTATCTTCAGTGTATTATATGTAATATAGTACCATTTACCTAGACTCTGTGTTAAGCTATTATAATAGAGGTGGCCGAAGAGTCTGTAGAGGTTTAGTTGGGTTGAATTGATCGTTTGTCTTTTAGACAGATTACATCGTCCTTAGGCACCGGTCTGAGCAGCAACAATGACCCTCTCTGTCTCTTACAGAGGCTTTTTAGCAGGTTCTGCCCCTAATTAAACACTTATATACACATATACCTTCCCCTGCTGACCAGAGGGGTAATCCTAAATAAAAAACAGTCACATGTTGCATCAAATACGCATTCCAGGAAAATAGTACAACGGTCATGCAGAACAGTGCTAAGGCCAGTATGACACTGAACATATAGAAACATTCATCGTTTAATTCATATTAGCTTATAGACAGGAGTATAGTGTTGTTACACATCCCGACATAGATAACAAGA
This sequence comes from Mixophyes fleayi, assembly GCF_038048845.1. NCBI lineage: Eukaryota > Metazoa > Chordata > Amphibia > Anura > Limnodynastidae > Mixophyes > Mixophyes fleayi. The sequence continues at coordinate 28,850,347 of NC_134402.1, read as the reverse complement.
CAAATGCACTATGTTGTTGTCAATGCATAAAGCATAAAATGTGAGTTACTCTTTGTCTCACTTTAGTGTTTCACCCTGGTTGAAATATGCAGTTGAATTGGTAGCAGGTTTTCACCCTGGCCCTCCATAAAGGCTTGGGGCCACCGGTATATCTCCTAGTAACAGAGTGACAATATTGTCATGTGATCCTTCAGAGCCAATGTGCTGAAAGCTGACAACTTGATGATGTCACAGTTTGTTTCTCAGGTCCACACTGAGCAATTAAAAAACACTTAGCGCTACACCTTCCACTATTGCTCTATATAGTTAATGTCTGAACACTTAATGCTAATTGGCAAAAGTCTTGTATTGCCCTAATATTACTGTCCTGTGTTGAGGGTTTTCCTTCATCTTTTATTCTCTACAAATATAAAGCTCCAAATATATGTTAGTTCTACGGTGCTTTTAGTGTTGCCAGATTAATACAGTCTTAATTTAATTGGATATGACCGCTCCTCCTTGCCATCAAGATCCCGCCCACTTTACAAGAAAGAGAGGCGGGGTCTGCGATCTCCCCGGCGTCTCCCGGACCTTCCAGGAGAGTAGACAAGTATGATTTTGTATTGATCAATGGTGAAAAATCCTGAATACATCCATTTTTAAAGCTAATGTACATATCAATGGCCAAATTTGACAGGAGCTTAGGCCTAGCAGCGGGAACAGCCAGTGTCTATATTTGCTGATAATAATAGGACAACTACTCACTGTTGTAAGATTTGGGGGTAGATCTATCAAACCATTCTAAAACCTTCATTTTCCAGGTGCTTTAGATAAATGATTGCTAGAATCTGATTGGTTGCTATAGGCAAAACCTCCACAAGATTTCAAGATGGTCAGGGACATAAAGAAGAGGTATGAGAATATATTTACAAAGAGTATGGCATTTAGATAAAACGTCCCCCACCCCTAGATATACCAGAGGAATTCCTGCGCTTGCCCCATTAGCCATATGGGCTTCTTGTAGTCACTATTCCACTGATCCATATTTTATTTGTATGTACTCAGATATAGACAACAAATTCAGACTGATAATAAAGCTACTAAAGATTAAAAATGGTAATTACTGGTAAAAATAAACTATGTTACCATAAATGTTAAGATATGTTCTCTTTACAAACGTCAGGAATGTCATGCTTTATTTTCCAATGCCCGGGGTATTGATGCAGGCAGAATGACTGGTGCAAACCTTGAATTGTATCATCAGATTACACGGACTGCTGAGGTTGGTATTAGTTTCATGGATATGAATACAATACAAGGACAGGCAGTTCTGCAGTCTACACTTTTTTTTTTAAAGTAATTTCTGGTCTAGCAACACATTTAAAGTGAAGCAAGCATTGTTTTAATTATTTTGTAATTAATTATACATACATTCCTCCCACCTGTCGTGATTTAGGCGAGACAGTCCAGATTTTAGGAGACTGTCCCGCCAGACAGGACTTTTGTCCCAGATGTGAAAATGATAGGTGGGGGTTTCTCGTTCACAGTGCTGGGGGGTTGCCATGCGCATCTGTCAGAGGTTTTTACAAGAGAGGGGGGTTGGGGGTGGCATATTGCTTGAGAAATGTTGTGAAAGGCCGGGGTACATGAGGTTTAGTTGATATTTAGCATGATGCTCAAAATTCTGGAAAACCCCTTGCAGAAACCCTCAGGTCCCAAGCTCTCTGGATTATATATCCCATTTCTATGCCAAAAGTTAAATGAATACAATAAAACACAGGTTATGATGAGATATTAGAGAAGATAATGATCTGCCAGGCACAAGGTGGCCATTTATAAAATTAAAGTGGATCGATCTGCAGATACTTCATTGGGTTCCTCAGTGTCTGTTTATCTAATTGACAATGGACAATCAAACTGCACGGGTGCCGGAGGGTATGTCACCCAGGCCTGTCTTGGGGATCCGGGCTGTCCGGGGACTAGGGCTGTCTGTGTTGCGTTTGCAACAACCCATCCCACAACTTTGCTCCCTGAAGGACTGCTGGGAAAAGAGAATCTAGGTTTTCCAGCAATGGAAGAGATTTTGAGTGACAGGGGAGCCGGTCATATGACTGGCCAGGGTGGGAGGGGTGAGCTGGGTCATATAAGTGACTTGGATTGGAGGGGTCCATATATGTTGGAGCTTGAAGTCCCTCTTAGCCTCCATGTTCATCCGGTGTAGTCTTGTGAGCTGCATTGTTTGCTGGTGATGGCAGCAGTGTCCTACATCTGTCTTTAATTGCTGATTCCAGTCCAAGGCTAGATTTACTAAGCTGCGGGTTTGAAAAAGTGGGGATGTTGCCAATAGCAACCAATCAGATTCTAGCTGTCATTTTGTAGAAAGTACTAAATAAATGAAAGCTAGAATCTGATTGGCAACATCCCCACTTTTTCAAAACCGCAGCTTAGTAAATCTAGCCCCAAAAGTCTTCCAAAGTACAGGTGTATGATCAAGCAGAAGTGCATTTAATACACCCATCTTATCAGTTTATTATGGCTCTTTTTGTTACCTTCCACTAAAGTTACAATGGCACCACCTTTTTTTCTTACACATGATTAGTTATTTTCTAAATCTATATCCACCCACTCCATAGATTGCCTCTGGCAAAAGAGATGAGAAACAGATGGAATTCTAAAGGGGAAGTCTATCTACCTGCAGGTATGTCTTTGCTACGAGCGTTATGGAATGAACAAATCTCCTTAAACACCCAACAGCAAGGACACTGACTAAGCAGCACATTGGTTTATAGGCTAAAAGCTCAAATGATAAGTGCACTTCCTTAAATTTCAATACATTAAACAGCAATTGATGAACCCATGAAGAAAGACAAATGGATAGTTTCCTTTATTTATTTTTAAATACTGCAAGAAAATATTATGCAAATTGTTTTGTAAAATTCCGTCAATGTAAAAATAAGTCAAATAAACAACTGCAACTTCAGAAATAATGTAGCAAGTCCCTTTGAGAAATATTTTACTGTATATGTGTCATATATTTTTCAGACAAAATATGTAATAACTAGTCACATTGAGAACTAAGCTAATGTCAGTTCCAGGAGCTGGCTGGCAATTTTTAGCTGGGCCGTGGGGAGGGGGGGGGGGGGGGCTGTCAAAACTTGGCTCAGAAGCTTATTAGGAACATTTTTAAGGAAAATAAATGAAGGTAGCCTAGTCACTATGGGACTGGCCCCGGGGGCACACATGCCCCAATCAGCCCCTGGTTCGTTCTGTGTGAGGTCCTATATTTTCTACCACTGTTTTATCCTTATAGCCATGGCAATCTTACCAATAATAGGAATACTGTACATAATGGCTGCAGTGCATATTGTGTAGAGTATTTGTTTTTTGTTTTGTTTTGTTTTTTTAAAAGTTTTATTTTTGCAAGGTCATAATAACAAAAGAGAACAGTTGACAGAGTGAATACACTTATCAAACAGTAAACAACACAGAAAATCAAAACTACGACCAGCGTAAAACATGTGAAACGCTAAGTCAACCGAACTTATAGAAGTTAGGGTAACGAATGACCCAAATTTTTTGTATAAAGAGGAAAGAGGAAAAGAGAATGTGCAGGAAAGAAAAGAGTGAGAAAAGAGGGAGAAAAGAGAAGAGGTTAGGAGGTGACTAGATCCATTGTAGAGAAAAAGAGAAGTCCTATAAAGAAATGAGGTTCGAGAGCTGAGTTATGTAAAGGGTGGACACGCCTGAAAGTAGGATAACCATGGGTCCCAAACCCTGGTGAAGGCTTTCGAGGAATTTCGAACAATACTGGTCATATACTCCATCCGTTGAGTCAGCCAAATTCTATTAATTATGGACTGCATGGAGGGAGGGGATTGCAATCGCCAGTCTGCTGCTATTTGACAGGTAGCTGCCGAAACAATGTGCCTAATAATTTTGTTCTGATGTCGGGATGCCGAGGGAGCCCCACAGGGAGGAGAAAAAATTTAGGCTCCAGGGGAATATCCACCTGGAGAATTGAACTAATCAGGTCTCTAATTTCAGCCCAGAAGCCTGACAATTTTGGGCACGGCCACCATATGTGGAGGAATGTGCCTTCATGGGAGCACCCTCGCCAGCACCGATCTGACGAATCAGGATGAATGTTATAAAGGCGCGAAGGTACATAATACCATCAGTATAGCACCTTGTAAAGATTCTCTTTAATTCTAACGCAGATGGAGCTAGAGGCAGCATTCTCCTATATCTCAGACCCCTCCTCATCTAGCAGCTCTTCACCAAGGTCTCGTTCCCAGGATAGTTCATGGGGGGCTCTGAGATTTACAGAGGAGGGAGCAAGCTTATAGTAGAGCGTTGGTATTAGACCTTTAGTTGAGGATTGGCGTAGACATAGGGCTTCAAATGTAGAATGAGGTCGGGATAGAAGACGATCTTTAACAGCACTATGGAAGTGGCGAAGTTGCAGAAACTGGTAAAAGTGCTTTGAGGAGATGTGGATATGTGCTTGAATTTCAGAAAACTGAGGAAAAGTTGCAGAGGTGGTTATGTGATTGAGATAACTGACTCCCCGCGAATACCACGGCTGAAATGAACTATGGAGAAGCCCTGGAGGAAATCCTGGAGAATTGAATAGCGGTATAACCGGGGAGGGATGGGGCGACAAGGCATATTTCTGGGAATATGAGTCCCAGATGGTTAGAGAATGTGAAACTACTGGAGTAGAGTATTTGTTATGTCCTTACCCCACTGTGAGTTTTATTTAAAAAACGGAAAAAGTTTAACAAACGAGTTTTCATTCTAAGACAGTTTGTCTCCTGGACATTGGATCTCCTATATTTGTGTCTTTGTTTACTTTGGAACGGAGCTGTTTACCAGGGCGCCCGTCCAGATATTCATTTATTGAATGTCAGTTAAACAAATACAGCCAGCACCGAAATTATGTACTGAATAGGAAATAGGATATTCCCAATTTGCATCTGTTACTGATGAACCAAGGCTTTTGTTCCAAAGAAAATAGCTTACAATGATCGTAATTCATTATTTGGATAGTACAGGCATCCATGTCCAATATGAATGTGGTGCAGTTTACAAGTACAAAACTAGGCTAAAAAGGGGCAATAACTAAACGTATTATCAAAGGAGGGCAGAAAAGATTCACTGTACTGAAGGTGGCCACTAGAGGGAGCATTGTTTCCTCTTTGCACAATGAGGGGCAAAATTGTACTTCTCGTTAATGTTGGGGGTTATTTACTAAAAAGTCCAACATTGTAAATGTGCAGTAATCCATACCAAACGATAAGCAATCAGCTTTGATCAAGTAAATGCAGCTTGTTATTAATTAGCCCTCATTATGTCATCTCAACAGTTTCCTCAGTTACCCCAGAAGGTCATGTTTGGAGATTCTCCAAACATGTTGGCTAATCAGTGACCAGGGAGATGGCTTATTCTGCAGATTTAAAATTAAATGTGTTTCATTGATTCCACAATAACAGTATTAATTACCACAACAGTGGTAGAATCCCTGCATTGGCTTTACTATGTAATGGAAATGATATTTTTACTCAACAGAAAAAATTATATAATATATATAGAGGTGCATTGAGGATAATTGGTATATAGGAAAAAGGTATTTTAACCCATGGTCACGAAACAGACATTTGTGTTCATTTTCTAATCTGCTAGAAAAAATATAGATTCTGATCAGCTGCAGTGAGTTACAGCTTCTTTCCACAAAGGTTGTTCTCCAAATAATTTGTTTTCAATATAATGTCTCGAGGTTACCAGCCATCAATACATTTATTGAGAGCGAGTAAAAGGGGATATAAAATAGTGATCAGTAAAAATCCGACATTGTTCTGTACTGATGTTAGAAAACTAACGGACTAATGGTTTTGGGACTGTAGGTGTTTGCACTCCTGTTTTAGTCTCTGATAAAACTTTCTACTATTTACAGCTTTGGGTACATTGTGTTAGAAGTCCTGATACTAAGCACATGACACCTCCTCTACTGTATAATAATACTGTAGGATTAACTGTTGAATTTAGAAAATAAGTGGTGTGAAGTTATCGGCTTTATCTGGCCCAATAATACCCACTTCACGCTGGCTGGCCACCTTTGCAAGCTTTTTCAGCCAGAACTAGCTTCCAGCTGATCAGGACTTCCTGTAAAGAAAGGAGGGGGAGAATTAATGCAGCTATCGCCCCCTCACCTGTATCCTGGAACTGGACCCCATCCGATCCTTACCCACCTGGCTTCAATTTGAGAACAATGCATAACAGCATCAGTGAAATAACAATAAACACATAGAATGAAGAAGTCTCCTATATAGGCATGGCTATAATGTCCACTTATCCACATGTAATTAGACACTGCATTTGCACCCAGGTGAGCTGGGGAACATTAACAGGGCTATAAAAAGTACATGTTGTTAAACTTCACATTTTGTGAGAAACGAGGGACAGGCTGGTTAAGGTGATATCAAACTCGTTTCGTCACAAGTGGCTTGAAGGACTCAGATATCATAATTTAGAACGACTAGCAGAGCTTCCCAATCACTACACCTCAGAAGTAATGTGGTGGGAAAGGAAAGGGGGTGTAAAACTGGGAGTGTTAAAGCCCTTGCAGAATATTTAACAGTGTACAACCCTCTTATTTTCCTCACTCCAATCTACTGAAGACTTATTTAGAAACCATGAGACAGTGGTTCATGCCTGCTTCTTCACTGTAGTTCTGCAGGAAACACTTTACACATAATGATAGATTTATATACCCAATATATACAGCACAAAAACCAGATCCAGTGTGTCCCTCCGCCGCATATACTTAGTAAGATAGGAATTACATATAGTAGAATAGCCTTGCACATGTAGGCATGCGGAAGACTGTTTAACAAGGACCATAAAGGTACAGATTTTGTATATTTTAAAACGCTTTTCTTACAGATTTACAAATCCGTAGACACTGGCCCAGCAAAGAGGAAAGTCTACTCTTACTGCCGGCCAGTATCATTCAGGTGCCCAGGTGATATTTTATTAGTAAATCATGGTGATAAAAGGTTTTCCTATCCTATTGCTAATTTTTAATAGATAGGTCTCCTTGTCTCTCCCTCTCCTCTTTTCTCTTCTTCTTCTCTCTCCCTCTCCTCTCTCTTTTCTTCTACTCCGTTTCATCCTGTCTTTCTTTTTCTCTCTCCTCCTGTCTCTCTCTCTCTCTCTCTCTCTCTCTCTCCTCTCACTTCTCCTTCTCTCTCTTCCTGACTCTTCCTCTCCCCTCTCTTCTCTCTTTCTGTCTCTATCTTTTTTCGCTCTCTCCTCCTGTCTCTTCCTCACTTCTCCTTCTCTCTCTCTCTCTCTCTCTCTCCCTGTCTCTTCCTCTCCTCTCTCTTCTCCTTCTCTCTATTCCTGTCTCTTCCTCTCCTCTCTCTTCTCCTTCTCTCTCTCTCTTTTTGTCTCTCTTCCTGTTTCTGTCTGTTTCTTTATCTATCCTCCTGTCTCTTCCTCTCCTTTCTCTTCTTCTCCTCTCTCTCCCTGTCTCCTCCTCTCCTCACACTTCTCTTTCCCTCTCCCTCTACACTCTTTTCTCCTTCTCTCTTCCTCTCCTCTCTTCTTCTCTCTCTCGTCCTGTCCCTGTCTTTTTCTCTATCTGTCCTCCTTCTCTCTCTCTCTCTCTCTCTCTCTCTCTCTCTCTCTCTCTCTCTCTCTTCCTCTCCTCTCTGTTCTCTTTCCCTCTCCCTCTACACTACACTCTCTTCTCCTTCTCCCTCCCTCTCCTCTCTTTTTCTCTCTCTCGTCCTATCTCTTCCTCTTTTTTCTCTTCTCTTTCTCTCTCTCTCTCCTCTCTTATCTCTAGTTCTGTCTCTGTCTTTTTCTTTATCTCTCTTGTCTCCTCCTCTCCTCTTTTTTCTCCTTCTCTCTCTCCCTGTCTCTTCCTCTCCTCTCTCTTCTCTTCCTCTCTCCCTCTCTCTTATCTTCTTCTCTCTTCCTCTCCTCTCTCTCATCCTGTCTCTGTCTATCTCTCTATCTCTCCTCCTGTCTCTCTCTCTCTCTCTCTCTCTCTCTCCCTGTCTCTTCCTCTTCTTTCTCTTCTCTTTCTCTCTCCCTCTCCTCTCTCTTCTCTTCTTCTCTCTCTCATCCTGTCTCTATCTCTCCTCCTGTGTCTTCTTCTCCTTCTGTTTTCCTGTAGGTGAGATACATTAGTAAACACACAGTAAAACAAACGGCCGTCTCTCTCAGCTCCGCAGGGTTCCACAAGTACCGCACATAAAAGCAAATTATTTACATCCTCAGCCTGGACAGAAAATCAATTCCCCAGAAACAATGTAACAGTAGGTGGGGCCATTATCATGTCATTTGTTTTGCATTATTTACAAGAAAATAAATAAAATAATGGTTTTGTTGCAAGGTTTTCACAACTTGTGTCACAATAGCTTTTTTATGTATGTTTACTCGCTGCTGCTTTCTCTACAAAAGGTACAAGCACCCCCTGTAGGCTTTTCATTCTTATATATAGAAAGAGGAAGGTGGAGAGATAGATATTAACCCTTTATTTCCTGGTTAACATCCCACTTAAAGTTGCATTACCACATGCTCCTTTCCCATCCCTGGAGCCCGAGGGGAAGGGGAGAGTGAGCGGGAGGACCAATCAGGAGCCTCAATCACAGAGTTTGTTAAAATCTCCCAATAACACCCCACCTAAGCCATTTATCAACACTTATTGCAGCACTAAAAAGTCTTGGGCGGCTCAGAGCCTCCATGAGCAGCTCTAGTTAGCAAAGGTGACTTCCAAGGACTAATGAGTTGCACAGCCTTACTTTAGGTCTCCATATTAGCCCAGAGACCACCATAGCCACCTGGAACTAGTGCCCATGTTATAACAAGAGACCAGAGGAAAATGTGGACTAGGGCTTGACTCCTTACATACCTTCCAACTCTTCTGATTGGAACCCGGATTTATGGCTATGTCCCGTGGGTGGGAATGTTGGATAGAAGGGAGATAGCTAATGGGCATCCTAGCACTGTACAGCACTAGGCAGCAATCGTCACATGACCATGCCCCATCATCACGTGCAGGGCCGGACTGGGACTAAAAATCAGCCCTGGCATTTAAAGTACACAGGCCCGCCTCAGTTTTAGAATGAGAGAAACTGTGTTGTGGTGTGGCCAACATGGGGCATTGATACATACATTATAATAAAACATTACATTTATCACGCCCTCCCAGCCCCATAACGCCATCCCCAGCCCACTGTACTTATCTATTCTTCTGGTGCTGCTGACATCCATCAGGGTGGGAATTTCCTTTAGAGTGAGCAGGGAAGCTCTTTGTCTCACGAGATTAACAAATCTTGTGATACTTAGAGCTCCTTGGCTTGTTCTGCAGGTTGTGTCCTGTCCAGGAACTGAGAGCAGCTATCAGTTCCCTTCCCCTAACCAGAGCTGGATTAAGGCTCAGGGGGCCCAGGGTATTTAAGACAGTAGGGCCCCTATTATGTAACATGGTTATCATTTTAGAAAAATACACAGGCAATACTGTGTGCACTACTGTTAGAAGCACACAGCTCTACCTTCACAAGCTGTACGTTGTGAAGCGGGACATACCTCCCAACTGTCCTTGCAATCAAACCAAATCCTGACTAAGGGAGACAGTCACCCAAATTCAAGACTGCCCCACCAGATTCAGGACAGTCTTGGTCACTTTCACCACTTGTAGCAGCTGGTTTATTTAGCTTAGTTCTTTCTTGTCTTGATCCTGGAATACTGGATGCCCTATTTTGAAAAAAAAAAATAGGGTACATGAAATTTAGAAGACTCCAATCAGCCCCGGTGTTAAAACAATAGCACTCACGTTTTATAATTAGACTTCCCTCCAGTCCCCACAATAATAATATTCACATTTATTAAGTAGACCTATTTCCCTCCAACCAGCCCCAACATTAAATTAACAATATACCCATTTACTCAAAACATATTTCCCTCCCTGCAAACAGTCCCAGCAATAAATTAAATAGCGTTAAAGTTTAATAAATATAGCCATTTTCCACAACCATCCCCAGCAATAAATAATTCAAATTCACATTTAATAAATAGACCTCCTTCCCAAAATCAGCACCATATTCAATTGATAGACCTAAACCACCCCAGCATGAAATTAAAGGTCCAGACTCCACACAATGTACTGTTACACAATTGCCAGTCAGACACACAGCCCCCCCAATGAGACACAGCCAGCCCCCCCCCCGTGAAACACAGCCAGCACCCCCCAGTGACAAACAGCCAGCACCCCTCCAGTGACACACAGCCAGCACCCCCCCCAGTGACACAAAGCCAGCAACACCCCCAGTGACACACAGCCAGCATTCCCCCCCAGTGACACAGCCAGCACCACCCCCATTGGCACAGCCAGCCCCTAGTAACACACAGCCCCCCTCCAGTGACAGCCAGTCCCTAGTAACACATAGCCCCCTCCAGTGACAGTCAGCCCCTAGTAACACATAGCCCCCCTCCAGTGACAGCCAGCCCCTAGTAACACACAGCCCCCCCTCCAGTGACAGCCAGCCCCTAGTAAAACACAGCCCCCCTCCAGTGACAGCCAGCCCCTAGTAACACACAGCTCCCCCCCGTGAAAGCCAGCCCCTAGTAACACACAGCCCCCCTCCAGTGACAGCCAGCCCCTAGTAACACACAGCCCCCCTCCAGTGACAGCCAGCCCCTAGTAACACACAGCCCCCTCCAGTGACAGCCAGCCCCTAGTAACACACAGCCCCCCTCCAGTGACAGCCAGCCCCTATTAACACACAGCCCCCCCCTCCAGTGACAGTCAGCCCCTAGTAACACACAGCCTCCCTCCAGTGACAACCAGCCCCTAGTAACACATAGCCCCCCTCCAGTGACAGCCAGCCCCTAGTAACACACAGCCCCCCTCCAGTGACAGCCAGCCCCTAGTAACACACAGCCCCCTTCCAGTGACAGCCAGCCCCTAGTAGCACACAGTCCCCCTCCAGTGACAGCCAGCCCCTAGTAACACACAGCCCCCCCTCCAGTGACAGCCAGCCCCTAGTAACACACAGCCCCCCTCCAGTGACAGCCAGGCCCTAGTAACACACAGCCCCCCTCCAGTGACAGCCAGCCCCTAGTAACACACAGCCCCCCTCCAGTGACAGCCAGCCCCTAGTAACACATAGCCCCCCCCCTGTGAGAGAGACACACTTACCTTTGTCACCTCGCTGCTCGGCGGACAGTTTCAATGTGCTGTGCGGGCAGTAATCACATGGGACGCGCACTACGTGACAGGTGCCGTCCCATGTGATTGAATAGCCGCACAGCACATTGAAACTGTCCGCCGATCAGCGCAGCTCACGGCGCTGCTCGGGCGGGCATCCTGCCCCGCTGAATCGGCCCAACTAGCCATCGGCCCTTCTGGCATTTGCCAGAAGGGCCCGATGGCCAGTCCAGCCCCGATCACGTGGCCACACCATCCCCGTCCTGTTGCTGGGGACTTGCAAGTTGGGAGGTATGCCCTTACCTCAGAGTTGAGAGGTATGCCCTTACCTCAGATCAAACAGCCCCCTGGCCATCATGCTGCATTGCCTGGCAGATGTTTGGATTGAAGTTAGCAAAACTTGAGGCGCAGGCCAGCAGTGCTGGTCCATCGACTCCGGAGACCCCCACTCTGTTCTTCCTTGCATGCACCAGCTTGTGCGCAAAATCAGAGGATCAAATTTGGTGGCCTCCAGAGAGGATACACTACCATCACAGGACCACATGGTGGCTAAGTGGTTAGCACTTCTGCCTTACAGCACTGGGGTCATGAGTTCAATTCCCAACCATGGCCTTATCTGTGTGGGGTTTGTATGTTCTCCCCATGTTTGTGCGGGTTTCCTCCGGGTGCTCTGGTTTCCTCCCACACTCCAAAAACATACTGGTAGACTGCTAACAAAGTGACCCTAGTCTGTGTGTCTGTGTGTGTGTGTGTGTGTGTGTTAGGGAATTTAGACTGTAAGCCCCAATGGGGCAGGGACTGATGTGAGTGAGTTCTCTGTACAGCGCTGCGGAATTAGTGGTGCTATATAAATAAATGATGATGATGATAGTAGCCGTATGATCTGCTCCAGCTATAGTTCCTCCACCGTCTCCAACTAGCACATTTCATTTACAGGTAGCCTTTTAATTGTCATTCATTCTAATTTATATCTACTGCAGAAGGGAATTTCACACAGACAATAAAAAAAACGATGGTGTTCTGCTGGTATTACCCTCCTGTCCCTCCCCGGCATGAAAAACAAAGGGTCGGTCCTGTCAACGTGCTATGAAGCAGCTGCCTCTGGGGCAGGTGTTTTATGGCTCCTACAACATCTGCCAACAGAGACTGGGGCTGTTTTCTTGTCCCCTCTTCCAGGCTGCAGATGGTCTTGTTTGCTCCTCTCTGCCGCACTCCAGAAACTCCCAGCCCTGTTCTCCTAAGTGCTGTTTTACACTTCTATTTCAGCACAAGTCATTTATCAAATTCAAACAATCTAGCAGCAGCCATTTCGGCATTAATAAACAAAAGCAGCTGTAGCCTCTTAGTTTCTTATCAGCATGAATGCACACAGTACGCACAACCTCTTTGTCTGCCATCAGTTTTATTTCGCACAGCATAATATTTAGTATAGTAAATAAAAGGAAGAATTTATGGCATGTGCTCCACGCAGCCATGTTTAGAATATTCTAATTCAGAATGCTGCATTTGTTTCCATAACAACTGCTTTGTTTGTGAAATTCGCTCAGACAGTGAATAGCGCACGAACAAACAGAATTAGAAGGCAGCGTTAATTACACACTGGATTGTTGTGAATGGCTGTTTATTAAAAGTGAAATTAATGTTGTCGTGTGGCAAGTGAAGAATACAAATTCAAGTTTTGTCTAGTGAGCGATTAAACGGTTGTATTCCCCGACAGCAGGCAGCGTAATATTGTCATTTCAGAAAGGGGCTTTAACGGCAAAGAAAATGTGACTTATTGTTCTGTGGAGCAAGCACAGGAAATGCCCAAATTCATTTTCACTGAAGGCACATAATGACTTCTGAAGCAATTATGCTAAATACACCTCTAACTTTATGGCATCTGTTGTCCACAATGACGCCTGCTCAGTTTAATGTCTGTTTTACTTGCGGAGCAGCTCCTGCGGCTAGATTTACTAAAGGACGGTCTAGTGAAACTGCCGGATTTACTAAAGCCAAACCGCTATTAAAACGGCCAGAATTGACATTTTTCAAAACCACCACTTTACAAATCGCCATCCCGATTTTAACAATGATGAACATACAAACCACTGGATTTACTAAGCTGGGGTTTGCAAAACCGCCACAAAACTACCATCCAAATTGCCAAAATAAAAGAGGTGTTTGTGAGTGGTGAGATTGCTCAGACGTCATGCTGCTTGAGCCGTTTTGCCATTCGGAACATAAGAATAGCACCAGTTACATTTAAATTATTTTGCCAATCATTATTTATTGATTAAGGGGCAAAATTAATTTAATATTTACTTATGGGGGAATTTTTATTTTTTTTAAGGGGGCACTATTATAGCATTATATTATGGGGGGAATGTGAATATATAATAATATTAACTGATTGTTAATGGTGGATATAATTAGTTGCACAATTTGGCATTACATAGTGCCCGAATACTATAATAATTCAATCATTTCTGTCCCCTTAATATAATGAAAATAAATGTTTTCCCCCATAGGTTAAAATTAAATTAATTTTGCCCCTTAATCAATAAATAAATGATTGCCAAAATAATTTAAATGTCAATGGTGCTTCTCTTATGCTCTGAATGGAAAAATCGCTCAAACAGAATGTTTTAGCTATCAAGCCATTCAGAAGCTGGTATATAAACTGCCCTGTCCTGTCTTTTGGATGGTGGTTTTAAGCAAACCGCCGGCGGTTTAGCTTTTTCAATCCGCCACACATTGCCATCCATTTTAAATCGTAGCCTCAAACCGCCCTATAGTAAATGCGGTAATTTGGAGCACTAAACCGTCGGTGATGTGTGGCGGTTTAAAACCACCACCAAACTCGATTATTAGTAAATCTAGCCCCTGTTACTTACAGTATGATAGCTTAACATAAAATAACCTAAAGCCATTCTTCTCTGTTATTAGCCACTTTCTGCTCTCACCTACTTGTGATAGGAAGTCTGCTGCATGTAGGAAAAATATCTCCCCCTATGATCACAACTTTGTCTCAAATATCTTTTACCTACTTGCCAACTCTCCCGAAATGTCCAGGAGACTCAGAAGACCAGGCAATTCTCCCGTAAACTGCCCATTTTCTGGTGAAGTGGGCAGGATGGAAGCCTTAATGACACAATTCGCGGAGAATCGCATCATTTTGACCTCGCCTCCTCGAAAAATTACACTTTCATTGCGTGGGCATGGCCAAATGATGCAATTGAACGTGTCCCGCCCCCTCCCACCATGCACCCTGACAGGGATCTCCCGGACTTTAATAATTAAAAGTTGGCAAGTGTGATCTTTTACATATTTATGTCTAAAGGTTATTAGAAGCTCTATTATTTAATGCAACTGGTATTTTACTGTTTTATCTTACTTAGATATGTCAGCATACCTCGCAACATTGGGACCAAATAAGCCCTGCCACTTTTAGGCTAAGTTCCACCCACTTTGGTGTAAGCTCCACCCCCTCTGAGGTCCAGAAATTGGGACAGTTGGACGGTATTTGTCAGCCTCATTATTTACTCCTTGTTGTACTAGCAGTAACTCCATTGTGATTATTACAACGAAAGAAGGGGCTTGTACAGTGTCTGTTACCTGCTTTTCGTACACCTTTTTGGGAGATGGTAATGGGAGGTAGGAAGAGAAGGGTGGGCGTGGCTTGATTACTTGCATCATCATGTGAGTAGGGCAAGGTGTATGATGGACTTATTGTGTCATCATTCCCCTGTCCATTCAGAATACACAGAATGTGTTGGGCTTGAAGATGTGATTTGTATCAGCACAACACAAACCCATCACACTTGTAGGTTAGTATTTGACTGCTCTCTTGGAATTCCTGTAGGTCTCGCTTTAGTATTGAAGACTCTTGGACTACTCTGAGAGTAGACAACTATGTTGATACGCAAAGCATCACTGTCAGGTTTATGTGGGACAGTCTGTTGGGTGGTGTGTGCTGATGTGCAGAGCGGAGGTGACCCAGTGCCAATAGTGCAGGACTGTTGGGTGGTGTGTGCTGATGTGCAGAGCGGAGGTGACCCAGTGCCAATAGTGCAGAACTGTTGGGTGGTGTGTCCTGCTGTGCAGAGCGGAGGTGACCCAGTGCCAATAGTGCAGGACTGTTGGGTGGTGTGTCCTGCTGTGCAGAGCGGAGGTGACCCAGTGCCAATAGTGTAGAACTGTTGGGTGGTGTGTGCTGATGTGCAGAGCGGAGGTGACCCAGTGCCAATAGTGCAGAACTGTTGGGTGGTGTGTGCTGATGTGCAGAGCGGAGGTGACCCAGTGCCAATAGTGCAGAACTGTTGGGTGGTGTGTGCTGATGTGCAGAGCGGAGGTGACCCAGTGCCAATAGTGTAGAACTGTTGGGTGGTGTGTGCTGATGTGCAGAGCGGAGGTGACCCAGTGCCAATAGTGCAGAACTGTTGGGTGGTGTGTGCTGATGTGCAGAGCGGAGGTGACCCGGTGCCGATAGTGCAGGAGTGTTGGGTTGTGTGTCCTGCTGTGCAGAGCGGAGGTGACCCAGTGCCAATAGTGCAGAACTGTTGGGTGGTGTGTGCTGATGTGCAGAGCGGAGGTGACCCAGTGCCAATAGTGCAGAACTGTTGGGTGGTGTGTTCTGATGTGCAGAGCGGAGGTGACCGAGTGCCAATAGTGCAGGACTGTTGGGTGGTGTGTTCTGATGTGCAGAGCGGAAGTGACCCAGTGCCAATAGTGCAGGACTGTTGGGTGGTGTGTTCTGCTGTGCAGAGCGGAGGTGACCGAGTGCCAATAGTGCAGGACTGTTGGGTGGTGTGTCCTGCTGTGCAGAGCGGATGTGACCCAGTGCCAATAGGGCAGGACTGTTGGGTGGTGTGTTCTGCTGTGCAGAGCGGAGGTGACCCGGTGCCGATAGAGCAGGAGTGTTGGGTTGTGTGTCCTGCTGTGCAGAGCGGAGGTGACCAAGTACCAATAGCGCAGGACTGTTGGGTGGTGCATCTTCCTGTGCAGAGTGGAGTGTCCTAGTGCCAATAGCGCAGGACTGTTGGGTGGTTTGTCCTGCTGTGCAGAGCGGAGGTGAACTGGTGCCGATAGTGCAGGAGTGTTGGGTTGTGTGTCCTGCTGTGCAGAGCGGAGGTGAACTGGTGCCGATAGTGCACCAATTCAGAAAATTAAAACTGGAAAACTGATAAGATCAAGCCTATCAATGTGCTAGCATACTTTGCATATGTAGAGTCAAATATTCATCCCAGTGCACTCGCATGCACACTATATGCCTCATTTTATTTTTATCTTTTTTTGCATAAGATACGCATTTCCGTTCTGCATATGTGCACCAAATATGTGTCTGTGTCTTGATATTTGAATATCGTAAAATTGTATCCCCTTACACCTAGAAAGGTGGAACGAGTTGGGTAAAACACATGAATTGCACAATGCGATACAATCATGACGTGTCAGGTAACAATTTAACACTTGCTACATCTGTATACGGTCTATTATGAAGCACCTCTATGAACAATGGAAAAAAAACACTTGATGGAGCGACATCGATGTAGACAGCCATATAGTAGATAGTGGAGGAGGAGATGTAACTGGGATCAGTAAATTGTTAATGAGTAGATGCAGCCAGGTTCTGTAGATGGTGTCCATAGATGGTGGATGAGGAGATGCAGCTGAGATCCGTAGATGGTGGATGAGGAGATGCAGCGAGGGTCAGTAGATTGTCAATGAGGAGATGCAGTTGAGGTCCGTAGATGGTGGATGAGGAGATGCAGCTGTGATCCATAGATGGTGGATGAGGAGATGCAGCTGAGGTCCATAGATGGTGGATGAGAAGATGCAGCTGAGGACCGTAGATAGAGGATGAGGAGATGTAGTCGGGGTCAGTAAATTCTTAATGAGTAGATGCAGCCAGGTTCTGTAGATGGTGTCCATAGATGGTGGATGAGGAGATGCAGTGAGGGTCAGTAGATTGTGGATTAGGAGATGCAGCTGAGGTCCATAGATGGTGTATGAGGAGATGTAGCGAGGGCCAGTAGATTGTGGATGAGGAGATGCAGCTGAGGTCTGTAGAAGGTGGATGATGAGATGCAGTAATTTTCTGTAGATGGTGGAAGAGGAGATGCAGCTGAGGTCCGTAGATGGTGAATGAGGAGATGCAGCTAAGGACCGTAGATAGAGGATGAGGAGATGTAGTCGGGGTCAGTAAATTGTTAATGAGTAGATGCAGCCAGGTTCTGTAGATGGTGTCCATAGATGGTGGATGAGGAGATGCAGTGAGGGTCAGTAGATTGTGGATTAGGAGATGCAGCTGAGGTCCATAGATGGTGTATGAGGAGATGTAGCGAGGGCCAGTAGATTGTGGATGAGGAGATGCAGCTGAGGTCTGTAGAAGGTGGATGATGAGATGCAGTAATTTTCTGTAGATGGTGGAAGAGGAGATGCAGCTGAGGTCCGTAGATGGTGAATGAGGAGATGCAGCTAAGGACAGTATATAGTAGACGAGTAGATGTAACCAGGGTCAATAAATTGTTAATAAGTAGATGCAGCCAGGTTCTGTAGATGGTGTCCATAGATGGTGGATGAGAAAATGCAGCGAGGGTCAGTAAATTGTTAATGAGTAGATGCAGCCGGGTTCTGTAGATGGTGTCCATAGATCGTGGATGAGGAGATTCAGTGAGGGTCTGTAGAAGGTGGATGAGGAGATGCAGCTGGAGTACATAGATGGTGGATGAGGAGAATCAGTAGTGTCCATAGATGTGGATGAGATAATGAGGTGAAGTAGACAGTTGTAGGTTTGAAATATTAATAGGTGCAAGAGATAATTGTTGAGTATAGGAATGGGCGGCTTTGTGAATCCTGATGCGTCAAAAAGTCTTTAATTTATTATGTTCCCTGTATATCCATGATTGACCTTTTAATATAAAGAATCATAAAAAAGTCTTTAATTTGAATGGATAATGGATAAAATAAAATATTGGGGAAGTTGGGGGTTAAGTATTCAGCTGACAGTCTACAGGGCAAGGCTGCAGACATTACACATTTGTTTAACAGTGCACCTAGTTTAAGATATACAGGTGAAAGACACATGTTTGGCAATATAATAGTATAGAGTATGATTTAACTTACATATTTTGTGGTAGTTTGGAGTTATCTTTTTCCACAGCTAACAGCAGTTGACAGGGTGTGCTTGAGGCTAATCAAGCAGAGCACCTGATGATAACTTCTCTGTAAAGACCAGCTGGGAGTGCCACCTGTCAGTCAAGCTAGGGCTGTGGGAGGAGTGTAAAGTAATTAAGCCTGAGTTGTTCTTTATTTAAGTGCGACCGATACTGAACAAGTTGTTTGGTGTCTAAGGAGTTGGTCTCTGTATAGTTAAGCATTAGGGTCACAAGAAAAGGTGTGTAACTTTATATTATGAGTTACTTTGTCAGGATGGCAAGGTAGCACAAATTTATATGACAATATATCTGCAATTTTTACAATGCATCAGCATCAAACTGTGAACCACCTAAAGTCATTGCAGAACCGAGTACTCCCATTGGGTTTTGGGACAAGCACAATAGGGCTGTTAGATTTCTCAACTATGTCCATCTTCTCAATCTCCTTTCTCACATCAGTCCTTCTCACTTCTGAAATGCGGTACGGCTTCTGCTTCACGGTAACTCAGCAGAGTGACAATGTCATGTTCAATTAAAGTAGGGCTTCCAGGAATGTGAGATAAGACATCCCTGTTCCGGCGAATCATTTCCTCAGTCTGCTATTTTTGCCTAACAGATAAAGCTGGCTCCATGGAAACATCAAACTTTTCAATGACGGTACTCACTATCCGAGGAGAGGAGTCCACATCATGCCAAGGTTTTAGGAGGTTGACATGATATATTTCTTCCTCCCTTCTCCTCCCCAGTTGACAGACCCTGCAATAAAAGGTTTTGGATCACAATTACACTAAAAAAAGTATTCAAAAAATCTATGGTTAGTGCCATTTGGTAAAGGGAATTATCCTACACTGGAACACTACCTGCTACAAGTCTATAAGAGTCGTTTACAAAAGGGCAAACATGCATGGTTCTTTAGTCATATATAACTTTAACAAATTTACATATTTTCACTATTTATATATATATATATGGAAAACTTTTAAAGAACGCAGTTCGGCTGGATTTCTTCACTGGAGCTTACTACAGGAAGTGCAGTCTTAGAGCTGTAACTGATGACCAAACCAAGGTTGCTGTTATAGCAGATGGCGCCTGTCTATTTAATGCACCTCCTCAGGTAGCGGAATTCACCATGTGACTCTGCCTAAAGTGTGCCGAATATGCTCAGAATATGTTGGCCGTTAGCAGGTATGCCTTGGAAGTTTTCCTTTATAAAGTAAAGAATTATATAGCTGCTAAGGGATATATAAAAAAATATATATATATTTTCCGGAATAATATTAATTTTCTTTTCACAGAGAGTAGTTTCGTGCCAGACTGGGATTTTGAGCGTCAAGTTGAAGACAATTCTATTAAATAGTCGAGTTCAGAATTTATGTTGCAGCCAGACATTTGGCAGTGAACAAACACATATCATGGTCAGTGAAGAGTGCTGTTCTGTTTATATAAAGTAGCTGTTTAAACCATATTCCTGGTGCCAAAAGCAAACAGCTTGCAGGAAGTAGTGCATCTGGAGCAAGTCAGTTGTGTTACATCTCCTTTTCTGCTGGAAATCCACATATTATTCTTGCCGCGGCTTGTTAAATTGACAGGATAAATTGGTTTTTGAACAATTTTTCATAAAGTTAGGCAACTGGTGTATCTCTACATTTTGTTAAACTACCATTCTCAGCAAGCGTTGCCAGACTTTTATACTGCTATTATTATTATTACTATTTTATTACAGTATTACACAAGCGACATGAATCTAGGTAGAAACTCCTGTCAAATAGTACTGCTGTCATCACTTATAACTGAGAGTCAAAATACTCACGTTATCCAGTATTAAGATGACCTCATTATCCTGACTTCTATTCACATTATATTTGCAAAGTTCCATGCAATTGGGAGATTGCCCAAAAGGGTCTGGCAAACATATGAGACACAAGTTCTGGTTACGGAGGGTTTAAGTATAAAATTGGACTCATTTAGAAGGTGAAAGCAAGGGCAGAAGTAGTGTGGTAGCATGCAGTGCTGCTTGCCTCCCTTGTTACAACCCTATGGAGCAGCAGTGGGGCTGCACATAGTTTCTCATTTTCTCCACCTTACTGAAGCTCCCTCTAGTAATTAAGCTGTAGCTGCTTTCACAGTAACCAAAAGAAGCCTGTGATTGGTAAGCAGTGCAGTGTAGGCGGCTTCCTCTTGGTTTCTAATACAACAGCAATGGAGTGATCAGTAGAGGGAGCTTCAATAAGTCAAACTAGGTGATAAATTGACTGCTTCATGTAAATGGGGACCCTTACAAAAACTTGCTATGGGGCCCCCAATTGTCTATTTACAGGACTAGTTGTAAGATATGAGCAGCAATTAATATTGACATGAATAGGATGCACAATAACTAGATAAGATTAGGATGAATATGGCAGTGGTGTTAGGAGTAGAAGGCCATTTAAGGGGGAGATTAATCAATGCAGGATATTACAAGAGAATGGACTAATAGTGGAACCACATGTAAGTAAGGGATGGATATAAAGAAGGAACAGATTTTAATGAATGCAAAGGGATAAAAAAAAGGTTTCCTTGTGTACCAAGCAGATGAATCTTAAAGCACACTGAGGGCCTGATGCAGAGGTGAACATGCACCTGTTTGTGCAGTGCTAGTGGCATGAATTAGATTTGTGCATGCCCACAAAATGAACACAAGTACCTATGCAGATTTGCATGCATACACACAGGTTTTATATAGACTTTGTGAGATACATATAGGACTATGGAGTTTGTGAGATACATATAGGACTGTGGAGTTTGTGAGATACATATAGGACTGTGGAGTTTGTGAGATACATATAGGACTGTGGAGTTTGTGAGATACATATAGGACTATGGAGTTTGTGAGATACATATAGGACTATGGAGTTTGTGAGATACATATAGGACTATGGAGTTGGTGAGATACATATAGGACTATGGAGTTGGTGAGATACACATAGGACTATGGAGTTTCATCATCATCATCAACATTTATTTATATAGCGCCATCAAATTCCGTAGCACTTTACAATTGGGAATAAACATTGATAAGACAATACTGGGTAATACATACAGACAGAGAGGTAAGAGAACCCTGCTCGCAAGCTTACAATCTATAGGACAATGGGAGTTAGAAACACAAGGGCATGTGCTACATCATATTGCACAATGGACCAGCTAGAACGCAAAGGTAAAAGTATTGAGTGGGCTGTGTGTGTTGCAATGTTGGTCAGAGGGTTGTTGTCTTGCGTTAGCAGTGTAGAGGATGGTAATAGGGTAATCTAGGGAAATTAAGATGGTGGTTGAGGAATATCATAACCTTGTCTGAAGAGGTGGGTTTTCAGTGAACGCTTGAAGGTTTGAAGACTAGAGGAAAGTCTTATTGTGCGAGGGAGGGAATTCCACAAAGTGAGTGCAGCCCGGAAAAAATCCTGTAAACGAGAATGGGAGGATGTGATGAGAGTGGAGGAGAGACGTAGATCTTGTGCAGAACGGAGGTGTCGAGTAGGGAAATATTTCGAGAAAAGTGAGGAAATGTATGTCGGTGCAAGTTTGTTGATGGCCTTGTATGTTAGTAGAGAAATTTTATATTGGATTCAATGATATACAGGCAGCCAATGTAGAGACTGACAGAGTGGCTCAGCAGAGGAATAACGGTTTACAAGGAAAATCAATCTAGCCGCTGCGTGCAAAATAGATTGTAGGGGTTCAAGTCTGCCTTTGGGAAGACCAGTAAGGAGGGAATTGCAATAGTCGATGCGGGAGATGATGAGTGCATGAATTAAGGTTTTTGCGGTGTCTTGTGTCAGATATGTGCGTATTCTGGAAATGTTCTTTAGTTGTATGTAACATGATTTAGATATAGAGTTGATGTGGGGAATAAACGACAGTTGTGAATCAAGGATTACACCTAGGCAACGAGCTTGGGATGTGGTGGGATTTATGGTCATGTTATCAACAGAAATAGAAATGTCAGGCAGGAAGCTTCTGTTTTTGGATGGGAATATTATTAATTCAGTTTTTGAAAGATTGAGTTTGAGTTGGCGAGAAGACATCCAAGATGAAATGGCAGAAAGACAGTCAGTAACGCGAGACAACACAGATGATGAAAGATCAGAAGAGGATTGATAAATTAGTGTATCATCCGCATAGAGATGATACTGAATTCCAAAGGAGCTTATTTGTTTGTGAGATACATATAGGACTATGGAGTTTGTGAGATATATATGGGATTATGGCCTTTGTACTGTACATAATAGTTTGATACTAGGAACAGTAGTGGTGTTTATACACGAGCAGTGGTGGTGTTTGTACTGTGTGTAATTTGTAATGGAAGCAGTGGAGTTTGTACTGTGCATGGTTTGTACTTAGAGCAGTGGTATCTTGTACTTGGAGGAATGGAGTTGTAGTAGTACTGTGCATAATGAAGGTAAATACTGGCAGCAGCATTATTGTATTGAGCAAGATAAATATGGGAGCAGTGATGTATATTGGGTGTAAGATGTATTGAACGCAAGGATTAAGGAATTTATGGAAGGACTATAAGTAATCTGCTGTACATTGCTATTGCTGTTACACTAGGATGTTGCTCCGCTATATTATAAAGCTAAGATATAGTGTGGCAATATAGTGTTGCATTAGATTGTGATATTATGATATCACTGCACTATATATGCTGAGCTAATGCTGCTAACATGGGAATTCAGAGTAAAGGAAAACTTGATGATGTATTGTGCCATCTAGGCTAAACAGTTTTTATATTATATGTAAGATTGTTATTGAAGATTATTTTAATGAGAATATATAATATCTTAAATGGAGCTCCAGATCTGTGTGCAATCTTTCCTGATATAAGTATTATTGCCCCTGTGATGTGTCAAGTGTATCTAAGCGTATATGTTTATCTATTCATAAACGTATATCTGTTTGTAAGTGACTGGATCCCACATCTATGATATCTGCTATGGTGTGAAGGAAAGAGTTAATTCAGACCAGGAAAGGAATAGTATTTCTGTGTAAACGGGAAACTGCTTTCGTGAGTACTTTATTAATGAGATTAGTTATTAAATGGGCATAAAGCATTTGCCTTGCTATTTGTCACACTTTTACAAGGAGGAAAGAAATGAAGGGCTTTAGAACTGAAGCACAGTAGATTATCTCCTATCTTCCACATTGCAAAGTGAACACTAATTACATTTACCGTGATCTATTGTGATGTCATTGCTTGTTTCCCAATTGGCACCAAATGTGACAAGTACTGGTCTTGCACAAAGGTCCTCTAATTCATTAAAAACTACCAAAACCAATCATGGTAATCCTTCACTTTCGCTAGAGGCTGACATTCTACTCCAATTGGTCAGTAGATTAGGAACTTGAACAATGTGCAAAATGCAGAATTCAGTACAGGGAAGGTCAGTGGTGCACGCAGGGGGGGTTTCTGAGTCTCTAGAAACCCCCCCCCTGCGCTAACTAAGTGGCCACTGCCCTATACAGCAGCCGCGGCGCTGTCGAAGAAGCGTCCGCGGCGGTGCTGTAGTGTATACAGCACCGCCGCAGACGCTTCTTAGACAGCGCCGCGGCTGCTGTATAGGACAGCGCTGGCGAAACTGAGCTGCTGCGCATGCGCAGCACTCTCTCGTTTTTTGTTTTTTTTTCGGGTCGGCGGGGGGAAACTCCCCCCCGACAATCCTCCGTGCGCCGCTGAAGGTATAGGATCTATGAAAGATATCTGCTGACATACTGTGTATATAACATAAAGCATACCATCTACAGCCTTATCCCAATCCTTATCTCCCAGTATGACAAGTAACCAAGAGGGAGGGCTAAGATGGTAGAGACAGATCTGCAAATATCAGATACAAATTACCACATAACATAGATTACAATTAAAATCCACTGACTTCCCGTAACTGTACTAATAACAATAATACAAGAAGCGAATACTTTGACTTTAGGAGCTAGCCCAATGCTTTTGGAAGTCTGCAAAGACTCCATTGATATTTTCCATAAAATACTTCTAAGCTATGGAGTTATAAAAAAGAGGAATTAAAAGATTAATTTACATTTTAGAGGTCAGTGAGGGCCCAGGAGAATGAGAGAGAGATTCCAAGTCTTTGACTTGCCAGTCTCTTATAGCCGAAGATATTCCGTGAATTCTGTTCAATAGATTGAGTTTCTTATTATCATTTCAATTTTTCAAACTTTTTTGCAACTAAGCTATATTGAGGCTTTCCAAAGAGTCTCCATGCTAGATTTAGCCCATTAATGGATTTAAACCATTTTGGATCAATATACAGTAGCTCACTATATGTACAACTAAAAGGATTAAAAGGTAATCAGAGCTGGGATGTCAAAATACTATCCACTTATGCTCCTGAGTGTTTTACATATGTTATTTACATAGCGAAAGAAACACTGTAATGGATGCAGGTTGTAGTGTATAAGGAGCAGAGCTGGATTAAGGTTCTGGGGGGCCCGGGGCACTTAAGACAGGGGGGCCCCATATTGTCGAATATGATATTGATTTTAAACAAATAAACAGGCAATGCTGTGTGCACTACTGTTAGGTGCATGCAGCTCTGCCTTCACAAGCATAACAGTGTGAAGTAGGACATACCTCCCAACTGTCCTTGTAGTCAGACCAAATCCTAACTAAGTGAGACAGTCACCCAAATTCTGGACAGTCCCACCAGATTGAGAACAGTTGGAAGATGGTCCTGCTCTCTCCTACCTGCTGTTGTCACTTTCACCACCTGTGGCTGCTGGTGTCTTAAGCTCAGTTGCTGCTTGTGTAGATTCTGGGATGTCGGGGCCCTATTTTGAAACAAAAACATGTACATAAAGTTTAGGAGTCCCCAAAGAGTCCTGTTAATAAATCAATAGCACCACCTTTAATAATTAGGCCTCCCTCCCTGCAACCAGCCCCAAATTTGGAATTAAATTAAATTAAT
Source organism: Mixophyes fleayi (assembly GCF_038048845.1). NCBI lineage: Eukaryota > Metazoa > Chordata > Amphibia > Anura > Limnodynastidae > Mixophyes > Mixophyes fleayi. Next base: position 28,825,055 of record NC_134402.1, on the reverse strand, counting down.
ACTATTCACTTTTAATAATAGAACTATTTTCCCCAAGCAGCCCCGACATTAAATTAATAGCGTACACATTTAATAAACTTATTTCCCTCCCCACCAAACAGCCTGGTATAAATGAATAGCATTTACATGTAATAAGTAAACCTATTTTTCAAAACCATTGCCAACATTTTATAATTCATATTCACATTTAATAAATAGCACTCCTTCTCCCCAAACTCAAGCACACATTAAATACCTCACAATCACTCCACAAATAATTAACAAAATAACCTTACTATATGTAAGTATATATTGGTTATCCCTAACAGCCTAGTCCAGCTAAGCACTAGCAGGCCTGATTTGTTGCAAGGCAACAGAGCTAGCATGGAGGCATATTACATTTTGTACATTATATGTTTCCATATAAAGTAAGTGTATGTCCACTTTAGGAGAGCTAACAGAATGAGTGGCCATAATTTTGTCATTTTTCCCATAATGCCCACTTTTAGAAATGCTACTTCCCTGGGGCATGGAGAGAGGGTCCACAATAAATAGACAATCTAGGTCTGAGCACATCGTACTTCTCTGTTCTCCATTTATATCCCCAACATCCCACTCCTCAATCCTCTTCTTCATCTTAATCCTCTATCTTCCCTCTCACTCCTCATTCCCCACCTACTTAGCATCTTCAACCCCCTTCTCATCAGCGTTGGTTTCCCTTCCTGGGTTGTCACTCTGCAACCCCCTCTATTTGTATAATCACCCCCTCTCCTTGTCCATAAATCACCCCCTCTCCTTGTCCATAAATCACCCCCTCTCCTTGTCCATAAATCACCCCCTCTCCTTGTCCATAAATCACCCCCTCTCCTTGTCCATAAATCACCCCCTCCTTGTCCATAAATCACCCCCTCCTTGTCCATAAATCACCCCCTCCTTGTTCATAAATCACCCCCTCTCCTTGTTCATAAATCACCCCCTCTCCTTGTTCATAAATCACCCCCTCTCCTTGTTCATAAATCACCCCCTCTCCTTGTCCATAAATCACCCCCTCTCCTTGTCCATAAATCACCCCCTCTCCTTGTCCATAAATCACCCCCTCTCCTTGTCCATAAATCACCCCCTCTCCTTGTCCATAAATCACCCCCTCTCCTTGTCCATAATTATCCCCTTCATTTTCATAATCACCTCCTCCTCTGGCTGAATCACACACAGACACAGTCACACACACACACACACACACACACAGAAAGTCTTACACACACACACACACACACACACACACACACACACACAGAAAGTCTCATACACACAGAAAGTCTCACACACACACAGTCACACACACAGAAAGTCTCACACACATACAGTCACACAAACACACATACACACACACACACACACACACACACAGAAAGTCTCACACACACACACAGTCACACACAGACAAAGTCTCACACACACACAGTCACACAAACACACACACACACACACACACACAGAAAGTCTCACACACACACACACACACACACACACACAAAGTCACACACACACACAGCAGATCTTAACTTACCTTATCCCCCACAGACAGGCAGGGCAGCTCTTCTCTGCTCCTCCTCACACTGTCATCTACACGCAGCTAACGAAGCCCAGAACACTCAAAAAAAAAAAAGCAAAAGCTTACCTGTGCTTATAGTGCCGACAGAGCACTTAAAAACGGAACCCTGTACTGCCCCCTGTAGACTGACATTTGGGGGCAGCAAAAAGAGCCACAGCTGGTCCGGGGGGCCCCCTGAGAGAGGGGGGCCCGGGGCACATGCCCCCTGTGCCCCCCCCCTTAATCCGGCCCTGATAAGGAGACTGTAATTCCTTTATGAATCATGGTATCAGACAGCGTACATGATCAGCACTCAATCCATGCTCTGTTCCTAACAGATTTTTAAGCATAGACCTTTTTTTGTCTTTTTTCACTCCCAACAGATCCCCTGTCCAATGCCATTCTCACTTCTCTTAATTTATTGACCTTAATCTGCTGGACTGTAGGAGATCACAGACTGTAGGAATGAACTCACTGGGTCCATTCTTCACCAAAGGCTTCTGCAAGCAGGTGTTAGGCTTCACCTCAGGAGACCCACTGGTTGTAGCCCTAATGTTCACCACTTTAAGCAGCTGCTGACATAAGAGGGACAAGGAATCAAGGAACCAGACAAAAAACATATTTGCAGACAGGACAAAGGTCCTTCTGGACAGCAACGGTTCAGTGTTAGGAAAACGAAAAGTTCAGGGTCCCAAATGAACAGGGCCAGTATAAGCAGATGCAAACTTGATGTATGGCCCCACATCAGGTAGTATAGAAAGAAAGACAGAGGTACATGTGCATGCCAAAGAGTACTCTAAAGGTGCTCTAAAGTACAGCCATGTGGAGGGCTGCCATCAGAACTTGTGAGATCCACTATCACTGCTGTGGGTGCGCTCAACCCCGCTGGAGTTGGTGATTGCCTGGATAAAATAAGGTTCACCCCTGGCTGGTCTCTCAGCCTTCCATAATCCATTCACTTCCACCACATATTTATAGGCATTTTCCAAAGCACTATCATAAAGTTGGTCTCTTGCAAAGTCCTGGAGTGACACAGTTCTGGATATTGGGGACCAATCTTCACCCTCGGGCAGGGCTTCTGTTTCCTCCTGACTTTTTCCAGCTAGAAATTTTCTCTCCCGTGTTCTGGAACGTGAAGGCAGCCTAGTTGCAGCCAAAGCCTGATAATCAGGCTCCAGGTATTTCGCCTTTTTGGTCTCTATCTCAAGTTCCGGGCACTGAAAGACAGAATCAAGGGTCGGAGGACCAGCCAGTGACTCGGTTACCGGCATGTCTTGACTGTTCTGGTCGGCTATAATTTCCCGAACAGGAGAAAGTCTCGCCCCAGAATAAGGGGGTATGGCAGGCTTGAGGCTATTGATGCTACCCCTTGCACTGTTCGTCCCTTTACAGTAATGGGAAGATTGACATGGTCATATTCTTTGGTGACCCCGTGAATGCACAGGACTTTCACTGACGGTAGCCGGGTCTACAGGCCTTCTGGAACCACAGGGCCGGATAGGTGATTTCGCAAGTCAGATTTCACTCACAACTGTGGATAGCCAGAATTTCTAAAATTCTGACCAATGTATTATGGTTGGGCCCCAACCAATTTTTTGTTAACTTTGCCATGTCTGCCAACTGGGCACGCCAGTCATGGAATCATTGAGCCTTCTCGGGCCCTGTCACCCCTATCCGTGCCAAAATAGCAGCCTTTAGGTACTTAAAGTCTGCTGTCTGATTCTTGGTCACATGCATATAGACCCGCTGGGCTTCACCAGTCAAATAAGGGGCCAGTTTCTCTACCCATTCACCCGTTGTCCACTTAAGACGTGTCGCCCTCCTTTCAAACAATAATAAAAACGCCTCAACATCATCTGAGGGGGTCATCTTTTGCAACGTAGCGGGTTCGTGCTCACTTTGTCTGAGCTGACTGAGCTCCGCCCGCAACAATCGGTTACTTCCACCTGAGCCTCGGTGACGGCGAGCATTTGGCCCTGCTGGGCCCGCTGTGTGGCTGCCACATTAATTAACGCTCTGAGAATTTCCTCCATCTTGCTATCTGATCTGGGGGGATAGTGAAACTGCACGTCCTTTAACATACACTGGCAAGTAAATGGGAAAAACTAGAACAAAAGAAAAACCCACTTTTTTTTTTTTAAATGTCAGCTTAAGCAGTAATGTTTAGCTAACAGCAGCTGCTACATTTTAGGAACAAAACAAGCAGTAAAAAAGCAGAGAAAGATATGCCATACTTGCCAACTCTCCCGGAATGTCCGGGAGACTCCCGCATTTTGCGAGAGTCTCCCAGACTCCCGGGTGAGTGTGGCAATCTCCCGAATTCTGCCCACTTCACTAGGAAGTGCCCCACTTCCTAGTGAATTGGGCAGAATTAGATCCCAAACGCTGCGATTCCCGGTGAATCGCGGCGTTTGGCTCCGCCCCCCACTGGCATGACGTCACAGGGGGCAGGGCCAAAATGCCACGATTTTGGCCGCCCCGCCCCCCTCCACTGCCTGGCTCCCGGAGGGGAGCTGAAGAAAGTCGGCAAGTATGAGATATGCACACCATAAAAAAACTTTTTCAAATGTCTTAACTAGCAGCTCCTTGCTACATTTTACCTCTAAGGAGGGACAAAACAAACAGTAGGGAAACAGACAAAACACACTAAACTTTATTTTCTGTAAATCAAACTTATCTTTTGTTGTCTGGGTGGACAGCTGTGTTTTTGGCTGTCCTGTTAAGATCCCACTATGACACCACTTTCATCATCATCACCATTTATTTATATAGCGCCACTAATTCCGCAGCGCTGTACAGAGAACTCACTCACATCAGTCCCTGCCCCATTGGAGCTTACAGTCTAAATTCCCTAACACAGACAGACAGACTAGGGTCAATTTTGATAGCAGCCAATTAACCTACTAGTAAGTTTTTGGAGTGTGGGAGGAAACCGGAGCACCCGGAGGAAACTCCACACAGATAAGGCCATGGACGGGAATTGAACTCATGACCCCAGTGCTGTAAGGCAGAAGTGCTAATCACTGAGCAACCGTGCTGCCCACTTGCAGAAATCACCAAATAAGAGACTCCCCAATCCAGGTTTCTAAAGCAGTAGCTGTTTTATTTCAGCATAAAACAACATAAATTGCATAACATAAACAGTACAGATTCCACAGTTTCCTGACAAGCTAACTATGGCCAAAATCCCTGCCTATTGTCCGGCCGCTTGTCAGCATGGAAGCCCCGCCCACCAGTTCCCACAATCCTTTTATACATATACACACACAACAGCAATCACACCCATGTTGTGCACCTGTGTGTCTGTGTGCTGTGGGAAAGACCAAGTGGGAATTTAACCCTGTCTGCAGGCTATACCTGCAAACTCTCTGGAATTTTACCTTTCCCCGTGCAGGAAAGGTCTGGCAAATGGCAAATAACCCTCTTTGCCACAGTATATATATATATATATATATATATATATATATATATATATATATATATACATATACAGTGGTTGAAGTGGAAATTTTGAATCAGTGGTATTAAAAATGTAATGGGAATGTAGGTGAATGGAATTTTACATTTTTACGATGAAGGCAACAGAGGAAGTGGCGGTATGACATACCACCATGTATACCCCCACTGCATATATATATATATATACACACGCACACACTGTGAGCCTACAATTAGATAATCATAAGGATGATTTTAGAAGTTTATTAGTGTGATAAGATATGTTTAAGTAGCCAGTTTACTATAGAAATAGAAACATTAGTTAACATCGGTTCTAGAACCAATATTTAGGACTAAACAATGTTTTGTAACCACTGTTTAAAACATCAGTACAACCAATGTTTCTTTGATGTCCCATCCCTAATAAGAAGTATGGAGTCCCACACAACGCCGGTGCTAGGGTCCTTGGCGCCCTAGGCACAGTGTGAAAATCGCCGCCCCCCCCCCCTTTAAAAATCGCTGCCCCCCCCCCTTAAAAATCGCCGCTGCGCTTCCCTCCCCACCCCTCCCCATGTCTTTCTTTAACTTACCTGCATGAAGCTGCTCCTCTCTGCTCTGTCTTCTCCCCTCCACTCACAGACACTGTCGGGCCGTGATGATGACATCATCACGGCCTGTCGCTGTTACGAAACATTTATTTTAATAAATAAATATTCTAACAATACTGCGTGAATATGCTTTATTCTAAGAAAAAAAAATTTATTTAAATATTTTTGTTCTGGTGACACCATCTAGAGAACAGGACACTTAATGCCGGCGGTAACCCCTTGATAGACATGTCCTGTTATTGCAGTGCCCTGTTGATGGTGACGATAGGGCGATTTGCTCTTTGATAAATAGATCCCTGTATACTGAGTGGATTTAAAATACCAGTTTACTTCTTTCATTTGCAGCAAAGTCAGTGGGAACAACTGATCAGGAATCTGGTTCTCTACAGTCATGGTCAAAAGTTTTGAGAATGCCACAAGTATTGGTTTTCACAAAGTTTGCTGCTTCAGTGCTTTTAGACCTTTCTGTCAGATGTTGCTATGGTATACTGCAGTAAACTTACAAGCATTTCATAAGTGTCAAAGGCTTTTATTGACAATTACATTAAGTTTATGCAAAGAGTCAATATTTGCAGTTTTGACCCTTCTTTTTGAAGACCTCTGCAATTCACCCTGACATGCTGTCAATCAACTTCTGGGCCACATACTGACTGACGGCCGCCCATTCTTGTTTAATCAATGCTTGGAGTTTGTCAGAATTTGTGGGTTTATGTTTGTCCACCCGCCTCTAGAGGATTGACCACAAGTTCTCAATGGGATTAAGGTCTGGTGAGTTTCCTGGCCATTGACCCAAAATTTCGATGTTTTGATCCCCGAGCCACTTAGCTATCATTTTTGCCTTATGGCAAGGTGCTCCATCATGCTGGAAAAGGCATTGTTCATCACCAAACTGTTCTTGGATGTTAGGGAGAAGTTGATCTTGGAGGATGTTTTGGTACCATTCTTTATTCATGGCTGTGTTCTTAGGCAAAATTGAGTTGAGTTGTGAATTGTGAGTGAGCCCAGTCCCTTGGCTGAGAAGCAACCTCACACATTAATGGTCTCAAGATGCTTTACTTACATGACAAAGGACTCACCTTTCCTTCTCCAGACACACATTTTTCCAGATGTCCCCAACAATTTGAAAGGAGATTCATCAGACAAATGACTTTACCCCAGTCCTCAGCAGTCCAATCCCTGTACCTTTTGCAGAATATCTCACTGTGTGTGCAGATGCACTCACACCTGCCTGCTGCCATTCCTGAGCAAGCTCTGCACTGGTGGTGCCCCGATCCCGCAGCTGAATCAACTTTAGGAGACAGTCCTGGTGCTTGCTGGACGTTCTTGGCTGCCCTGAAGTCTTCTTCACAACTATTAAACCTCTTTGCTTGAAGTTCTTGATGATCCGATAAATGGTTGATTTAGGTGCAATCTTACTAGCAGCAAAATCCTTGCCTGTGAAGCCCTTTTTGTTCAAAGCAATGATGACTGCACGTATTTCCTTGCAGGTACCCATGGTTAACAGAGGAAGAACAATGATTTCAAGCACCATCCTCCTTTTAAAGCTTCCAGCCTGTTATTCTAACTCAGCCTGACAGAGTGATCTCCAGCCTTGTCTTCGTCGACACTCTCACCTGTGTTAATGAGAGAATCACAGACCTGATGTCAGCTGGTCTTTTTGTGGCAGGGCTGAAATGCAGTGGAAATGTTGTTTTTGGGATAAAGTTCATTGTCATGGCAAAGAAGGACTTTGAAATTAATTGCAATTCATCTGATCAATCTCTTCATGACATTCTGGAGTATATGCAAATTGCCATCATAAAAACTGAGACAGCAGACTTTGTGAGAAATAATATTTGTGTCATTCTCAAAACTTTTGCCAATGACTGCACACACAATCGTCGATAAGAAGAGAATTTAGATGTAGGCATAACGTTCGATATATATAAAGTTAAACGTCATATGATTGCAACAAAGCTATTCAAGTTCAAATCCAAATTAAAAAAAGCTGCTGGATTTTCAATTACCCTTTCAAACTGAATATAACTCATATTGCAGAAGATAGCCTGCAGGCTTTGGGCGATTCCTAAATAACACACAATTTACTTCCTGAAATATGTTGTGTCTACGTTGCTGGTCATTCCTTTGCCAGGAAACACATCTGAATCCTTGCTTACCCATGACATCACCATAGCTCAGATCCCTGTTAGACACTGATGATAACCTTTACAGATGGAGACAAATGACGGATCCGCAACGTTTTGTCTGTCAGCTATTTCAGTGGTTCCCAAACTTTTACAGTTTGCGCACCCTTAGAGTCTCCATAATTTTTTCAAGGCACCCCTCCAAAATAATTACCGAGCAGTCCCGTTTTTTAAGTATTTGAGTCAAAATAAAGTAATAAGTGTTTAGGTCAGGACAGAAATACTTAGTAAGTTGTTTGCAAAAATAATATACATAAATCCAAGGAAAAAGAATATTTTATATATATTTTTTTCAATTATATTTCTGTCAAAGAATAATTTACAGCTAATATTAAGAAGAATAAGATCAAACAAAATAAAACAACAACATGTATAAAAATCATCACACTGTGCCCCTTCATTCACACACACTGTGCCCCTCTTCATCCACACACACTGTCTGCCCCTCTTCACCCACACACAGTCTGCCCCTCTTTATCTACACACTGTCTGCCCCTCTTCATCCTCACTGTCTGCCCCTCTTTATCCTCACTGTCTGCCCCTCTTCATCCTCACTGTCTGCCCCTCTTCATCCACACACTGTCTGCCCCTCTTCATCCTCACTGTCTGCCCCTCTTCATCCTCACTGTCTGCCCCTCTTCATGCACATACTGTCTGCCCCTCTTCATCCACACACTGTCTGCCCCTCTTCATCCTCACTGTCTGCCCCTCTTCATCCTCACTGTCTGCCCCTCTTCATCCACATACTGTCTGCCCCTCTTCATCAACACACTTTCTGCCCCTCTTCATCCTCACTGTCTGCCCCTCTTCATCCTCACTGTCTGCCCCTCTTCATCCACACACTGTCTGCCCCTCTTCATCCTCACTGTCTGCCCCTCTTCATCCTCACTGTCTGCCCCTCTTCATGCACATACTGTCTGCCCCTCTTCATCCACACACTGTCTGCCCCTCTTCATCCTCACTGTCTGCCCCTCTTCATCCTCACTGTCTGCCCCTCTTCATCCACATACTGTCTGCCCCTCTTCATCAACACACTTTCTGCCCCTCTTCATCCTCACTGTCTGCCCCTCTTCATCCTCACTGTCTGCCCCTCTTCATCCACACACTCTGCCCCTCTTCATCCTCACTGTCTGCCCCTCTCCATCCACATACTGTCTGCCCCTCTTCATCCACATACTGTCTGCCCCTCTTCATCAACACACTGTCTGCCCCTCTTCATCCTCACTGTCTGCCCCTCTCCATCCACATACTGTCTGCCCCTCTTCATCCACACACTGTCTGCCCCTCTTCATCCTCACTGTCTGCCCCTCTTCATCCACACACTCTGCCCCTCTTCATCCTCACTGTCTGCCCCTCTCCATCCACATACTGTCTGCCCCTCTTCATCCACATACTGTCTGCCCCTCTTCATCAACACACTGTCTGCCCCTCTTCATCCTCACTGTCTGCCCCTCTCCATCCACATACTGTCTGCCCCTCTTCATCCACACACTGTCTGCCCCTCTTCATCCTCACTGTCTGCCCCTCTCCATCCACATACTGTCTGCCCCTCTTCATCCACACACTGTCTGCCCCTCTTCATCCTCACTGTCTGCCCCTCTCCATCCACATACTGTCTGCCCCTCTTAATCCTCACTGTCTGCCCCTCTTCATCCTCACTCTTTGCCCCTCTTCGTCCACACACTGTCTGCCCCTCTTAATCCTCACTGTCTGCCCCTCTTCATCCTCACTCTTTGCCCCTCTCCATCCACACACTGTCTGCCCCTCTTCATCCTCACTGGCTGCTCCTCTTCGTCCACACACTGTCTCCCCCTCTTCGTCCACACACTGTCTGCCTCTCTTCATCCACACACTGTCTGCCCCTCTTCATGCTCACTGTCTGTCCCTCTTAATCCACACACACTGTCTGCCCCTCTTCATCCACACACTGACTGCCCCTCTTCATCCACACACTGTCTGCCTCTCTTCATCCTCACACTGTCTGCCCCTCTTCATCCTCACTGTGTGCCCCTCTTCATTCACACACACTGTCTGCCCCTCTTCATCCTCACTGTCTACCCCTCTTCATCCTCACACTGTCTGCCCCTCTTCATCCTCACTGCCTGCCCCTCTTCATCCACACACTGTCTGCCCCTCTTCATCCTCACTGTCTGCCCCTCTTCATCCACACACTGTCTGCCCCTCTTCATCCACACACTGTCTGCCCCTCTTCATCCTCACACTGTCTGCCCCTCTTCATCCTCACTGTCTGCCCCTCTTCATCCACACACTGTCTGCCCCTCTTCATCCACACACTGTCTGCCCCTCTTCATCCTCACTGTCTGCCCCTCTTCATCCACACACTGTCTGCCCCTCTTCATCCACACACTGTCTGCCCCTCTTCATCCTCACTGTCTGCCCCTCTTCATCCACACACTGTCTGCCCCTCTTCATCCATACAGTCTGCCCCTCTTCATCCACACACTGTCTGCCCCTCTTCATCCACACACTGTCTGCCCCTCTTCATCCTCACTGTCTGCCCCTCTTCATTCACACACTGTCTGCCCCTCTTCATCCACACACTGTCTGCCCCTCTTCATCCTCACTGTCTGCCCCTCTTCATTCACACACTGTCTGCCCCTCTTCATCCACACACTGTCTGCCCCTCTTCATCCTCACTGTCTGCCCCTCTTCATGCACATACTGTCTGCCCCTCTTCATCCACACACTGTCTGCCCCTCTTCATCCTCACTGTCTGCCCCTCTTCATCCTCACTGTCTGCCCCTCTTCATCCACATACTGTCTGCCCCTCTTCATCAACACACTTTCTGCCCCTCTTCATCCTCACTGTCTGCCCCTCTTCATCCTCACTGTCTGCCCCTCTTCATCCACACACTCTGCCCCTCTTCATCCTCACTGTCTGCCCCTCTCCATCCACATACTGTCTGCCCCTCTTCATCCACATACTGTCTGCCCCTCTTCATCAACACACTGTCTGCCCCTCTTCATCCTCACTGTCTGCCCCTCTCCATCCACATACTGTCTGCCCCTCTTCATCCACACACTGTCTGCCCCTCTTCATCCTCACTGTCTGCCCCTCTTCATCCACACACTCTGCCCCTCTTCATCCTCACTGTCTGCCCCTCTCCATCCACATACTGTCTGCCCCTCTTCATCCACATACTGTCTGCCCCTCTTCATCAACACACTGTCTGCCCCTCTTCATCCTCACTGTCTGCCCCTCTCCATCCACATACTGTCTGCCCCTCTTCATCCACACACTGTCTGCCCCTCTTCATCCTCACTGTCTGCCCCTCTCCATCCACATACTGTCTGCCCCTCTTCATCCACACACTGTCTGCCCCTCTTCATCCTCACTGTCTGCCCCTCTCCATCCACATACTGTCTGCCCCTCTTAATCCTCACTGTCTGCCCCTCTTCATCCTCACTCTTTGCCCCTCTTCGTCCACACACTGTCTGCCCCTCTTAATCCTCACTGTCTGCCCCTCTTCATCCTCACTCTTTGCCCCTCTCCATCCACACACTGTCTGCCCCTCTTCATCCTCACTGGCTGCTCCTCTTCGTCCACACACTGTCTCCCCCTCTTCGTCCACACACTGTCTGCCTCTCTTCATCCACACACTGTCTGCCCCTCTTCATGCTCACTGTCTGTCCCTCTTAATCCACACACACTGTCTGCCCCTCTTCATCCACACACTGACTGCCCCTCTTCATCCACACACTGTCTGCCTCTCTTCATCCTCACACTGTCTGCCCCTCTTCATCCTCACTGTGTGCCCCTCTTCATTCACACACACTGTCTGCCCCTCTTCATCCTCACTGTCTACCCCTCTTCATCCTCACACTGTCTGCCCCTCTTCATCCTCACTGCCTGCCCCTCTTCATCCACACACTGTCTGCCCCTCTTCATCCTCACTGTCTGCCCCTCTTCATCCACACACTGTCTGCCCCTCTTCATCCACACACTGTCTGCCCCTCTTCATCCTCACACTGTCTGCCCCTCTTCATCCTCACTGTCTGCCCCTCTTCATCCACACACTGTCTGCCCCTCTTCATCCTCACTGTCTGCCCCTCTTCATCCACACACTGTCTGCCCCTCTTCATCCACACACTGTCTGCCCCTCTTCATCCTCACTGTCTGCCCCTCTTCATCCACACACTGTCTGCCCCTCTTCATCCATACAGTCTGCCCCTCTTCATCCACACACTGTCTGCCCCTCTTCATCCACACACTGTCTGCCCCTCTTCATCCTCACTGTCTGCCCCTCTTCATTCACACACTGTCTACCCCTCTTCATCCACACACTGTCTGCCCCTCTTCATCCTCACTGTCTGCCCCTCTTCATTCACACACTGTCTGCCCCTCTTCATCCACACACTGTCTGCCCCTCTTCATCCTCACTGTCTGCCCCTCTTCATCCACACACTGTCTGCCCCTCTTCATCCACACACTGTCTGCCCCTCTTCATCCACACACTGTCTGCCCCTCTTCATCCACACACTGTCTGCCCCTCTTTATCCTCACTGTCTGCCCCTCTTCATTCACACACTGTCTGCCCCTCTTCATCCTCACTGTCTGCCCCTCTTCATCCTCACTGTCTACCCCTTTTAATCCTCATTCTGCCCCCTCCTTCATTCACATTCCCCTCCATTTCTTTACTTACCATACTTGGCCTCCTTTCTTCTATTTCTTCTATCGTCTCTTCTATCTTCTTACCAATGTGGCGGCGCCCGGGACCCAGCATCCTCCTTTCTCCTTCTGCTTCTCACTGAATATGTCGGGCGTGATGACATCAGTGAGAAGTGAGGGAGGAGGATGCTGGGTCCCGGGAGCCACCGGATTGGTAAGTTGTTTTCTGGGGTTTTTTGTCCCCTGGCTGCGGCACCCCTGTGACAGCACCGTGGCACCCCAGGGAGCCGCGGCGCACACTTTGGGAGTTGCTGGGCTATATTGTACAGTGCTCACTCTCTACAGCCATCTGGTAAAAAGTCAATTAAGGGTTCAGGCTGCCCTAGGCTAATACGTTTGTAGCACCTTCCACGACAGGCTAATCCGGAGTAGGTAATGATTGCGTCCTTAAATTAAAGTCTGGCTTCCTTCACCCCCACTCACCCCATGTTCCCGTGTTTACGCAACTCTGCTCCACTTGGCTCTTAAAATAGTCACGGCAATCTTTGTCACTCATATTGTTTTCAATAAAATCAGAGCTTATAGCAGAATGGTGGGATGAACGAGCGCTACTGAGGGGGGAGATGTGGAGGAGGAGGAGGGGCAGTCTCGCCTTTGTCTGTCGCCATCCTAGCGTCTCCCACTTGCTTATCCTTAAGCATCGCCCAAGGGTGACTCACTGTGTTCAGCCTTTACCATGGGAATATGTCAAGGTTAAACCTTACTAACATTTTTCTTTTATGTTTTCCTGTTACTTTGGAGAACAACTTTTCTGTTATATTTTATAGTTAATTTCAGTTTATAACTCTCCCAGGGACAATTTTGCACCTCCAAACATGTTCCACCCCCCCTTCCCCCCCAACAGCCTTGTGTCCTATTATTATACAGTATATGAACATTTTGGTGTTATTTTTAATACTACACAATAAATGTTTTATTTTAGCTTAATTTTAGATGCATGGAATAACTATGGTTCCCATGTGTCCTGATTTTTCATTTAAAAATGATGGGGGCCCAAGTTATAACCTCACACTTTATTTAGTTGACTATTTTAAGTGGTGTCTGTATTTATACCATTAAATTGACTTTATGAAGCTTGTCAATCCATTGTATTCATGGTGGTCTATTTTAGCTTGAGATGTAATGTGTGAGTGATAATGCATAGAGAGGTGTTATATGTAGTAATATAATAATACCCCAAAATCTTATTTGCAAGTGAAATTCCCAAAAATATATCATTTTCCCAGTGATAATAGCAAACACTAGTAGTATTTCCCAGTAATGTGTCCAGCAGTAAAGTGTCAGGTATTATGCATAGTAGTAATATGCCCTGAAGTATTACTGTCCTGTAATATACCCAGCAGTAGCAGTAATGTATAATAATTTGCACACCAGTAGTAATAATGGACAGTACGATGTCGAGTAGTAGTGTTACCCACTAACATACATAGCAGTATAAGTAATATGCCAATCAGTACTCAGCCTCATGTCATCTTGTCTTCTGAGTATACATCAGCTGACTGCCCCAAAGGCGCTCACTGTCACACATGACCTGAGAGAGAATGGTTTCTGATTGGTTGCTACCAATGGTCAGTTAGAAGCCTGCAGGGTCTCAAGTTACAGGCACTACTAAGACCCCTTTGTGAAAATGAAAAGTACACAAGCACGGTACAAGTGCTGTTGTGTCTTGCATCTATTTTTATGCAGTTGTACCTGTTTGTACGGGTAAGCACATGAATTTGTGGGCACGTGCCCCCTGTTATGGGTGCAGTCCAAAGGGCCGGGAAATGAGCATGCCCCTTGAAATGTGCTTGGCAGACAAATAGGTGCACCTCTGAAAATAAGGCCGCATGGGTTCACATTTTTACCGGGTTTTGCAAATGACCCTACAGAGCGATGCCAGGCTGCTTACCTTCATACTCATCGCCATCATGCACAGGTTAAGTTTAAGCACTTAACACACATTCTTAGAGTGTAGGAAAACTCACTTTAAAGCTCATTGTACAAATATAATATGAACGAGTAGACCTGTACACACACTTTCTTTGCTTTGCGTCAATTTTGACAGCCCGAGCAGCAGTCAAAAGCAGTGGTGCAATAAAACATACATCCCAACAAGTATACATGCTAAATCAGGACAAAATAACCCCTGGTACATTTAACACAAAGTCTGCCCTGGTTCCAACCAACATGGCCATTTTAGGAAGCAACTCCGCCCCCATCCATGCAAGCTCCACCCCTTTCAAGGTTCAAGTTCAGTGAATCGGGACAGTTGGGGTTCATAGCGAATTGCGAAGTATATAATACACTATGCAGCTGGGAACTTTTTTGGATGTGTTAAGCATACTTGCCTACTCTCCCGGATTCGGGTAGGTCTCCCGGGAGAGCAAGAAGTCCTCCTGCATCCCGCTCACTTTGCGCCTCAATCGCGTCATTCTGACCCTGCCCCCCACAACAAAATGTCAATTTCGTTGCAAAATGAAAATGACACGATCGTAAAAAAAAATAAAAAATATGTTGTTTAGGAACAAGCTACAAACGCTCTCCTAAAAACCAGGACAAAGTATGGTTGTGTTTACACTTTAAACTAACGTCGTTTTTCAATTCCCATGTGTACGAGCCCCTAATAATAAATATGGAGAGTGGAGTAGAACATAGCTGGCTTCCTGTACATATGCTTATAGAAGCCTAATTAGACACATTACAAGACTCTCTTGACTTTTGATTCTCGCAGTGAAACAAGCATTTACCTAATTACTAATTTTGTCTTTGAACACAAGTGAGTTAAGCATTCACTTCATGTATCTAAGAAATGATTTATTGTCTTTCGGAATAACTTGACACTATTAAACAAATGATTAGAATAATCAGTCTTCTACAGTATCCTAAATCCCTTTTTTATTTTCCAGTTTAAGTTCTAAGCACTGAAAGAAATCTGCTCAGTACCTAACCAGCAAAGTCAGTCACACACAGATATGCCATTATGCTTTAGAAATGCTCCTTTTATCTTCACTAAGTTCTATTTATATCACACATTGTAGGAATATTGCATAATTGCATAGCAGTAAACGACCCTTTTTATTTGCATATTAAGTCCTCTTTGTAAAGTACCATCATATGACTGTCTACATCAGGTTTTTGCAAACATTACAATCTGATTACAATGTGCTAGAAATGGATATAAGAAGAAAGGTTTTCTTTTATAATCTGCAGAACGCAGAAGAACAGTGTAGAGATCTCTTACATGGCACCATGTCACTTAAGTGGCGCAGGGGTGCGCAGGTTTCCTCCAAAGCACATGGGTTTGAGAAGCAAGACGGGAAGATGGCAGTGTTCATGAATGAAGAGACGTCACTGTGTGATGGAAGTAATGGGATGGAACGAGGGCGAATCTGGCTACGTACAGAGTAGGCGCATTGTAGCGTCTAGTTTTACCTAGATTACTGAACTGAGATAAAAGGGTGAAGAGGGTACAACACACACACATATAATGCAATGGGCACCCCAAAACTATCCAAACAGATAGATATGAGAAAGATAGATAGATAGATAGATATGAGATAGATAGATAAGAGATACATAGATAGATAGATAGATAGATAGATAGATAGATATAAGATAGATAGATAGAAGATACATAGATAGATAGATAGATAGATAGATAGATAGAAGATAGATAGATAGAAGATACATAGATAGATAGATAGATAGATAGATAGATAGATAGATAGATAGATAGATAGAGTCAGGATTTCCCAGGTATGACAACGGAGAGATTGTAAGTGGTTAAAGTGGCTTTATTAAGAACACAAATAATAATCCACCACGGATTGTGGCACAGATATACCGAAATGGAAAGACAGAGCAACAGTTCAATGGGATCAACAATATAGAAGACTTAACAGAACTTGGTAATGCAGACTGGAGATGACAACTTGGTAATGCAGACTGAAGCTGGCAACTTGGTAATGCAGACTGGAGCTGACAACTTGGTAATGCAGACTGGAACAAACAACTTGGTAATGCAGACTGGAACAAAGCACATGGAAATGCTCACAGGAGTGCCCTGAAGATCTGGCCCAGACTGTTTGAAGCAGGCAGGTTTATATAGGCCTCATGCAGGTGATACAACTCCCAGTGATCAAGGAAAATAACCAAAGTAGCACAGTGGCCCCTTTGGTGGGCAGTGGTACTACAAGTAGAATGCATAACAAATCCAATAGAGTCACTGCAGACAGCAGCTGCAGAATGCAAATAGTGACAGATAGATAGATAGATAGATATGAGATAGATAGATAGAAGATACATAGATAGATAGATAGACAGACAGACAGATAGATAGATAGATAGATATGACATAGATAGATAGATATGAGATACATAGATAGATATGACATAGATAGATAGATAGATATGACATAGATAGATATGCGATATATAGATAAATATGAGATAGATAGAAAGATAGATAGATAGATCTGAGATACATAGATAGATAGATAGATAGATATATAGATAGATAGACATGGGATAGATAAATAGATAGATAGATAGATAGATAGATAGATAGATAGATATGCGATATATATATAAATATGAGATAGAAAGATAGATAGATCTGAGATACATAGATAAATAGATAGATAGATAGATAGATAGATAGATAGATAGATAGATAGATAGATAGATAAATCCAGCGGGGCATAGATGAAAGGAGAAAGTTTAAACCATTAAATAAGTTTGTGACGTGCTATTCTTACAGAAGACACTCAAATGACGATCCTTCATCTAAACAGTATGGATTTTGTGTACCTAGCCAGTCAATCCAACTAATTTGCAACACAATACATTTAATTTTGCTACCTTTTAATGGTGGAACTAGGGTTTACAATTCCAGGTTTGTTACACTTGTGTGTATTGAACGTGTATTTTTACCTGCACAGGTGACAGACTCTCTTGTACTTTTACCCCTCCGATTGGAGAATAGAGGTGAATCTTTTATCACTATAGGGTGGATCATTCGCTAATTGTGGGTACTATTGTTTTATGGCTTGTTTAAATAGACCAGCATGTGTGGAGAATGCTGATTGGAGCCTTTTAAGAGAAATGCTTCTGTCATTAGAAGTAATGTGTCTTGACCTTATATATTGACTTTTTTGTTATCCTTTTATTAGTCCCGCAGGCCGGCAACTATCAGCTATTAACAAGTGGTTGCGGTTTGTAGGTTTGGGGTATAAACCTGTACTAAGGCTACTCATGTCATGCTCAATATCTATATCCAGACAATATAATAACTTAGAGTGTAATCCAATGTAAAGTGTATGGAGTTATGAGCAGTATTAAACCTCTGAGCTGAGAGAGACTGAGGGGTAGATTTACTAAACCTTCTAAAAAGGAAAGCTTTAGTTAATAGCAACCAATCAGATTGTACTAGATAAATGATAACTGGAATCTGATTGGTTACTATGAGCAACAACTTCACTCTTCCTTTTTAGAAGCTTTAGTAAATCTGCCCAAGTGTCATCCTATACTTTTATACACAGTAAAGGTAATATAACAGTATAATAAAAAAAATATATAAAGTAATTTACAAAACTGCAATAAATAGAGTAATAGCAAAAAACCTATTAAATCAATGAAAACTCAGACAAAAAACTGAAAAAGTGCAATGAGCTATATACATTTAAGAACATTTTCCCTCAAGGAATCTTACACATTGCACTTTTTATTTATTTCATTTAGTTTTCATTCATTTATTGGGCTAAACATTTTTATATTATTAACTTATTACCTTATATATTTATTATTAGTTTTTTTTATTGTATTATACTGTATTATCTTTAGTTATCAATCTCTGAATGTATTGCACAAATTAATTTACTACGTTATTCAATGTAATTCATTAATCACCTAACTCACTATGTATTAGTAAATGTTACCATTGTTTATGGTGTTATTATTTGTTTATTATGTTCTGGGAGATGCCCTGGATAACCCACATATCTGTCAGCTCCCCGTTTCCATCGTCCTGTATTCTCTAGTGATGTTGCACCATCCCTGCCCCTTGTTTAATTAAGATAGAAGATTAAATATTCCTATAAGTAAGTTAGATAAGCAGTTAGAGGGTCAAAACCTGCGCACTATTATGTGATATAATTATATCCTTCATTTTAGTAAATTCTGTGGGTCCAGCTCGTCCTTCCCAGAACCTACAAATGGGGAGGGGGGATAGAGATTTATATTTTATCATAATGGGCTTAGGGGGACTAGTTGGTGTGGAAGTAAAAGTGTATTTATTTGCATATATCTGTACTGTTCACCGTGAGGAGCACTGCTGTTAAACATTTCCCTCATCCAGAGATCTGAGATCCATTAAACACTTTGTTCCTTCCACCAGCTAAATAAATTGTTATTGCATGCAGTAAGAAAACCTGGGATTGCCACAATGATTATATCTGAGAATCTGGCGGAACATAAATGGAACTTACGTTTATATCTGTTCCAGATAGAGATGGAAAACTGAACCGTCCTGTTACCAAGAGCTATAGGGCGCCCATGGGGGGTCGGGCTCCTCATCAGCGCATACGGCGCGGCCGGGGAAACAGACTGGGACTGGAAATGGACCCGCGGAATACTAGTAGGTGGAATATTCCTAGATCCAAGCTGATCATGTGTGCAGGTACAACCAGAGCTTTGGATAAAAGAGCCCCTCTGTTGCCACAGTGATGCGTAGCGGCTCCTGAGATCTTAGGGTCCCTGCTTCTCCAAATAGATTCCATTAAATGTGTTTGGAAAGCATCTAATGCAGCTTTGTGGACTAATACAGACAAAAATCTAAAACAGCATAGCAGTTTTGAAAGGATAACCATCTTTACTGTGGCTATGCAACCAACCAATAAAATGTGGTCGGTTGCAGAGCCACAACATTAATGGATAATTATGGGTATACAGTGATGCTTACTCATGGGAAAGGAGGAGAA
The DNA here is from genome assembly GCF_038048845.1 of Mixophyes fleayi. Lineage (NCBI taxonomy): Eukaryota > Metazoa > Chordata > Amphibia > Anura > Limnodynastidae > Mixophyes > Mixophyes fleayi. Next base: position 28,805,607 of record NC_134402.1, on the reverse strand, counting down.
ACAGTGTATTTCTAATATTTCATTGTGTTTAACCCACCTGTATCAGGGCCCTACTACGCTGTATATTTGATACCACAGTACAATTTAGAACCCCTGGGAGTAATCAGGATTAGTGGCTATGGATGTATATGACTAAACATGGCACACATAACATAGCATGGAGGAACATTTATTTATTTATTACATGTTATAGTAAATGTGTGTCTCCACATTCCATTTTAAAATGATGTTATTCCTACATATGAGTTTGAGTAATACAAGTCAGTCAGAATATAGTGGGGTAGAAACATCAAATTCTATTAAGAAAAAGTGGAGATGTTGCCCATAGCAACCAATCAGATTCTAGCTATCATTTATCTAGTACACTCTAGATCATGATAGCTGCAATCTGATTGGTTGCTATGGGCAACACCTCCAATTTTCATTTTTAGAACATTTGATAAAGCTCCCCCAATGTGAGAACTGGAATTCAGCAGATTAGGCAAAAAAAATATTCAGAGCAGTCTTTCTAGGTCAGTAATAGTTTCTCTGGTTGTACTTGGTTCTGTATCCACTGTGACTGCTGAACACACTATATTATTATTGTTATTATTATTATTATTATTATTATTATTATAAACATTAGAACAGAGACTTATAGAAAGGGGCATATAAATCATAAAGAAAGTACATAAATACTGACTAATCACAATACGCATGGCTACCATAAAATGAAATTGGACTGTAGTTAGATCATATGTTATAGCTCTGTAAAACAATCTTCATAAAGTATGTTTGTAAAAAGCGAGTAATGAGCTTTAGATGAACACTCCACTTATATTTAATGAGATTGTTCATTTGCAACCCACATGGTAATAATCAGTCGCTCAACATGGAAAAAACTGCAGTTCAACTTTTTTCAGTAAGACTGATCAAATCTTCACTGCGCCCTTTGCTCAGGAATTGTAGACCCTGAGAAATTTGCTGGCTTGCTAGTTACAGTAGACCTCCGTTTTATTCATTAAATGCTCGTAGAAAGACTTGATTGTTACAAATTATTACACATACATTCTTCATGAAAATGCAATAAGGTCATACATGCCAACTTTTTAAATTTCTCCCCCAGGAGATGCAGGGAGAAGTCATGTGACAGGGAGTAGGAGGGGGCGTGGAGATTCATGGCATTGAATAGCGGGGCCGGGGCCTAATGACGGAATTAAGCCCCGCCCCCACCATTCAATGCCGTGAATGTTGGCGAATGCGGGAGGTATGCCTACTCTTCTGGGAGTCTTAGAGAACTCCCCGAAATTCGGGGCCTCCAGCGAGAGTGGGCAAGTATGAATAAAGTATGCAGTAAGTTCTAATTAAAAATTCCATACCCTTTCTGCTGTTATAAAAGGCTTACGGCTGATATCTTGACCTCCTTTTTCCTTTTTACCCTTATTTAACTATAACCTTAAATAACAACACGAAACCTAAGTGTGGCAAATTTAAATGATTTATTTAAATATGGTAGTGGAGAATAGAGCAGTTAGTCCGACGTCTGCCAGGCAAAACCCAACTGTCTTAGCATTAACCATTGGGAACTCATCAACTGGGGAACAACCAATAAAAGCCCTGGGTTCAAGTGGGGGACCAACCAATCACACCCCGGGCAACCAGTCACCATAAAAAAAGAAACTAAAGCCACACTATACAGCCAATAGTCACTGCCTGAGATTCTAGTTATCATTTATCTTGTACATTCTAAAGAATGCTAGAACCATCCCGATTTTTTACCATGATGAAACTACAAACAGCCAGATTTACTAAGCTGCTGTTTGAGAAACCTCCAGGAAAGCCACCAGAAAAAGAGGTGGCTGTGAGAGGTGAGATTCCTCAAACTGCATGCTGATAGAGCTACAGGGGCAAACACAGGATTTGTAGAGAGGGGTTTCCACGCCATATCTGACCATTATACATGGGGGCATGTCTATAATTTTAGACAGTGCTGGGCTGCTCTCCAACTCCTTCTATCTCCATCATATACACAGGGCAAGCCACCTCAAGCATACAGTGCCCTAGGCTGGGAGGGGGGTTTTCAGGCACCAGGAACCCCCCCCCCCACCACCATCTGGGTGCGCCCCTGAGCTATATTGCCATTCAGAACATAAGAAGAGGCACCATTGACATATAAATTATGGGGGTAAATTTTATTTTTCATTATATTAAGATGACACTTTTACTGTATTATGTTATGGGGGAAATGTAAATATATAATTTGTATTTTTATATTAATAATAATATTAACTGGATAATACTATTTGATTGTTAATGGGGATCAAATTATTTGTCCCCATAATATAATAATACAATAACATTTCCAACTTAATGGGGGCAAAAATTACCCCCATAAGTTAATTAGAAATTAATTTTGCACCTTAGTCAATAAATAATGATAGCCGACTATAAGTTATAACGCAACAATGCCTCCTTTTATGTTCTGAATGGCAAGATGGCTCAAACTGGGTGTTTTAGCTATCAAGCCAATCAGCAGCAGGTATCTTTTGGATGGCAGTTTTGATGGTGGTTTTGACCAAACCCGCCGGTGGTATAACTGTTTTCAATCCGCCGCACATCGCGTGGCATTTTACATCACACACTCAAATCATCCTATAGTAAACGCGGTGGTCTGGAGCACTAAACCGCCACCAAACACGATTTTTAGTAAATCTAACCCATGTGAGTCCAACAGTCTATCCAGCATTTCTGTAAAGGTGGAGACTGCAAAACACCAGCTCAGTTGTTCTTCTCTGCCCTTTCCACAGTGCTGGAAGAGTAAGAAGCTTCACCTTGAGCTGCAATTTATGATTTTGTTTTTGATGTTAACATTCCATAGTGGGTCAGTGAGAATTCCGTTTGTCATTCATAAAACGTGGGATCTTCTTGTGCATTTGGTTAGTACTGAAATATAAGGACAAGTGAAGAGACAAATCCTTAAAACCTGGGACTGTCCCTGGAAAGTAGGGACCGTTGGCACCTATATACGTCCTGTAACCCACGTGTTTAGTAGACCTCTGCATATGTAAAATACATAGATTATTGCAGTTTATTGGGAGCAAACAGTACTGTGAATAAAAGAAGAACACATCTTGTGGACACAGCATTTATATTGCTTTCTCATGAGATGTTATCATGCATAAATGACACAGACACTAATAGCCTATATATGTGCTGGCTAGCATTCTTTTCTCTATATCCCCCATCACTTTGTTATAGTACTGCAGAACCATAGATCTTGCTCAGCCTACATTGTTCCCATTCAATTTAATACTCAAATAGCAGAAAGTGTGAAGCAGATTTCAAATTAATGTACATGGCACAGATAGAACCTCGTGTCCTATGCCAATGGAAATATCAGTTTACAACTGTGTTCAATAACAGCTTGTGCTGGAGTTATTTCAGTAATATATGTGGTCTGCACATTTCAATGCTATTAATATTCATGTGAAAATAACTGCTGTTTCTATGAGATTTCGGATATGTGAAAAAGTTGCATTAAAGTGAATCCTTTGCTTGAGCACAGCGGAGGCAGCCATGTTTTGTGCTAACCAATATTCATGAGATCGTAGCCAATGAATGAACTAATAACTAGAGAGATCACCAAGTCACATCTAACCGTTCTTGATCTGTAAACGCACTGTGGTGATTCATTACTGCTCAGCACATTAATGTAGGCACTCACGCGTTTTTGATTTACATTGCACAGTAAGGGGCGTGAGTCAGGGTTGAAGGGAAAGATGCCTCATTTGCATATGAGCAAAGATGTGTCCGCACACTTGTATTTTCACATTTGTGTTTTGAGTTGCACACATCTTATCATACATACAGACTTTCATGTAGCATGTAGATGCATCCAGAGCAAAGATGCAACAATCTTCATCATCAGCTCCTGACTTAATGTAAGTGCAGAATTTGCATCTGCTTTAGATTCACTTCTTATACACTGAGCATTATGCCACTTAAACTTTATAAAATCTTGTTCAGCTCACATTGCCCCCAGCGCATCCTCTCCCCACCAACGTTTCCAAGAGGAAGAGGGAGTCAGGTAAAAAGAACTCAGCTCTTGGCTTCCTTGGATGGCTCAGTCGTGGTGGATTATGGTGGGGGCACCTGAGGCATCCGGCTGTGTCCCACAACTCCCGACCCATCCACGTATCCTTGATCACATCTGAGCCGGATTATAGGCAGAGTAAATTAATTTCAAGTCAAGAGAAAGGGAAAGTCCCTAGTGCACACTAGGATCCTATAGGACCTCATGGCTGATTGAATCTCTCCCAAAATGATTAGAATTTGTGCTTGTCTAATATAGGTGAGATAAAGCTTTTTATGGCAATATCCCTCATTACAAAGCATTGTTAGGAGATTTTCTTTATCTGTGAATCACACTCGCTCTCCAGGTGGATCATATAATTCTCACCAGTGGACAAATATAAAAACCAACACAATAGTGCACACTGTGCGATTAAAAGCAGCGTGAATTTGAATGTGATAATTATTCTCACCTTGCTAAGGTGAACATAGATTTTTCTTTGTCTTATTAAGTGATCTTCGATATAGATGCTCCTCCAGCGTACATCCCAAAAAAACAAAATCGCATATAATGCTCTCTGTGCACTACAATTATGGACATGGGAATTAATATTAATTCACTCACCCTTTAACTGGGTGGGATTAAGATTTTCCATAGCCCATTGGAGGAGATCCAATGCAGGGCCGTAACTAGGGCTGTGCGACAGGGGTGACCGCCCAGGGCGCAACGCTGAAGGGGGCGCAATTTAGGAATATTTTAGGTGCACTTGGTTAAAATTGAGAGCTAACGGGGCGGCATTTGTCTTACTCGCCCCTGGCGTTAGAATTCTAAGATACGGCTCTGATCCAATGACCATGCTTCAGTTAGGCAAAACTATTATTATTAACACAGTGGTGTCACACCTATAACATTCCCCAAGATTATGGAAAAAGAACGATATGTGTGACTCTATTACATATAATTTACCTATGCTATCACAGGCTATGAGTGCGCTGTTTCCTGTCCTGCGCTGAGCTTGACCTCCAGTTTGATTTCAAGGGGGTCGTGTGCACTAGCTACCGGTAAGGGGGTCAGTATTATATACTAGACACCAGGGGGTAAATGTATCAAGCTGAGAGTTTTCCGGCGGGTTTGAAAAGTGGAGATGTTGCCTATAGCAACCAATCAGATTCTAGCTATCATTTTGTAGAATGTACTAAATAAATGACAGCTAGAATCTGATTGTATTTTCAAACTCACCAGAAAACTCTCAGCTTGATACATTTACCCCCATTATTTTTTGGGCCTTAACTCAGATTTCTATTTTATCCTTTCAGATGTTTTCCATATGCCAGAAAGTTTGCATTTGATCTCTTGGTTTTTCTGTCTTGTCAATTGTTTTATATCATACCTGTGAATGTCGCTCTTTATGTTATTGAAATAACTTGGCTATTGTTATGTGGGTGGACATAAAGGGGCTCTTGACAAATTTGAATACTTTTGGAATGCAATAGTTACAACTGTTATTATATACTTTGCATCGATCTTTGTTAATATTTGAAACGGCAGTAATTATAAAATGAGTATTAAGCCACTCTGACCATGTTAATGTTTGCTTAGTTCACAAAATCGCATATTGTACTAACTGGTCACATATGGACAGACTAGATTGGTCAGTCACCGCACCATGTAGCTCCACTGGCACATATTAAAATCCAATCCAGTTGGATTCATATGGTAGGTCAGGGTGGGTTGGTGAGCTCACGACCGCCACTGGCACCTGTGGGAGGACATTAGCCAACCTAGAAGGAAAGGACGATGCCGGAGGTCAATTTGATCCAGTTACTGCACAGAGTCTGGACAACTGGATCTGTGCAATTTGGTCACGTGCGGTCAGCTTAAAGAGATTTCCTGTGGCAGAAGCCAGAACTTTTTTTTTTTATAGTAATGTAGCTATTGCTCATGTATGTACAAAATATATGTATATAAATATATATATTTATATAGTGATACCAATGTATGCAGCAAAATGACAATGCATGGATAAGCGCCGCATGCCATGTGCTACGGTAACATGGAAATAGGATCCCCTATTACCAAGAGCTTACATTGCAAACAGTTCCACAGAATCTTAGAGTATCACCAACTTACAGAATACTATCTCTGCATAGTAGAGCTTCATGATTTGGTAATATCAGTAAATGTAAATGTAAACCACACAAACATGCAAAGGGTCACAAAGGTAAAAAAAAATATCATCAAAGCATGTATCGTCTGCACTATTTCTCTTAGTTCACCAGTTACAAAACTTCCATTATGTTTCATCTGTATGCAGGTACGCCCATAAGAATTGAGGTTCCCCCTGACAATTTTTGACCCTGGGCCCACCTCCCCTGGATAGATGAGCTTTAAATTTGTCTGATTGTAATAAAATTAAGTTAAGAACAATCATTGTATTGTGTTTTGGGAAGTGTAACGAGAACAACTGTTGTCTTCATAATATAAGTTCTTGCAATGATAGCCAGGGCCCACCTGAGGTCATGGGCCCGCCATCTTGTGTCCCCCTGTTTTCCCCTTGTAGGTGGCCCTGACTCCGCAAACCACCTCTTCAGCCACAATACTCTATGTTCTCTCCGCGTTAACGTAGGTTTCATCAAATAGCTCTAGTGCCCTGTCACTGTCCAGTAGGAGGGAATTAGGTTATAATACTAATTGACCATGAATTACATTATTTAGACAACATTTTGGTTCCACCCGGGTATTGATGAAATGTGCCCTCAGTTTGCACTGAAACAGTGATATGATAAACTTATTTTTCTTTACAAACTGTATATTATATTTATTTGTTGGTGCATCACTAATCCTTATAAGCCTAAGTTGAATTCATGCAGGAAAAAAATGTTTGTTTAAAAGTACTTTAGTTTACTTTAGCTTGCCATGTAAGGTGAATAATTACATATTGCCAAGACCTCTAGAAGATCTTAGGACAATGTGTTTTGCATCAGATTCTAATTCCAACAATAGCTGCATTGTCCTGGGATCAGGTATACGCCAGGACTGGTCACACTAGGAAACGAAGGAAACTTTCACAATCTGAAACAGAAAACAAAGCCACAATTATTGCAAATGATTTACAATTTCAAATGATTTACTTAATGACAAATGCCCAGCGCAGACTATAATATCATATGATTTATTGTGAGCAGTCAGATTACGCCACAAAGTTACAGACCAGGAGAAGCACAGGAATTTGACATTTCAGCTTCACCTTTCAATAAAATATTTATATGCTATATATATATATATATGCTGCGGATAAAACTCGCAAATCACACTGCCCTACAATCAGTAAGTCTGGTCCAGAGGGGGGATCCTGGGCATTTGTAATCCCCCTTGTACTTGTCAGTACAATCTTATCATTATTTGAAAGCTGTGCTTCCAACTTGATATATGTATTGTGATGATGCAACCTACAATACAACCTAGCAACAATACATAGGGCCTAATTTAGAGATCTAAGGAAGCACCTGAAACTTTTTTTTTTATACACATGGAACTTAGTTGGTTTTTACTTGTAATTGTTACATGCGGCTCATGGTCTGGAGGTCTGGAGCAACATGGGTGTTTTAGCTGTGGGTACTTATATTGTATATCCAGTTCTGATATCTTATCAGGTGAATCAATCCCAACTGAGCCAACTAGTTTGCTAAGCTTTGAAGGGAAGGACATAATTAAAGTCCACATAACTTTAAATAAAAACATTCATATGCCTGAATTGATACCACCCCACAAGCTCGTTGCCTAGGTGTAATCCTTTATTCACAACTGTCGTTTATTCCCCACATCAATTCTATATCCTAATCATGTTACATAAACCTTAAGAACATTTCCAGAATACGCACATATCTGACACAAGACACCGCAAAAACATTAATTCATGCACTCATCATCTCCCGCATCGACTATTGCAATTCCCTCCTTACTGGTCTTCCCAAAGTCAGACTTGAACCCCTACAATCTATTTTGCACGCAGCAGCCAGTTTGATTTTTCTTACAAACCGTTATTCCTCTGCTGAGCCACTCTGTCAGTCTCTACATTGGCTGCCTGTATTTCAACGAATCCAATATAAAATTCTTCTACTAACATAAAAGACAATCAACAAAATTGCACCAACATACATCTCCTCACTTGTCTCAAACTATCTTCCTACTCGACACCTCCGTTCTGCACAAGATCTACGTCTCTCCTCCACTCTCATCACATCCTCCCATTCTCGGTTACAGGATTTTTTAAGGGGCTGCACCCACTTTGTGGAATTCCCTCCCACGCACAGTAAGACTTTCCTCTAGTCTTCAAACCTTCAAGTGTTCACTGAAAACCCACCTCTTCAGACAAGGTTATGATATTCCTCAACCACCATCTTAATTTCCATAGATTACCCTATTACCATCCTCTACACTGCTAACACAAGACAACAACCCTCTGACCAACATTGCAACACACACAGCCCACTCAATACTTTTACCTTTGCGTTCTAGCTTTTCCATTGTGCAATATGATGTAGCACATGCCCTTGTGTTTCAAACTCCCATTGTCCTATAGATTGTAAGCTTGCGAGCAGGGTTCTCTTACCTCTCTGTCTGTATGTATTACCCAGTATTGTCTTAATAATGTTTGTTCCCAATTGTAAAACGCTACGGAATTTGCTGGCGCTATATAAATAAATGTTGATGATGATGATTGCTATTCCCACCTAGATGTTTTTTTTCCAAATGCAAGTACCTTGTACCTTGAAGCTGATTTTTCTAAGTTGTCCTCCTATAACTTCTTCTTTTTGCAAATCGCATGAAGGAGACTGATATCTCTGGCACTATAAGACACCGGCAGCTGGAAGTCATTTGCATTTCAGCACTCAAGCTTGTTCTAGAGGAGAGTGTAACCTGATCTCTGAGTCAGAGCATGTCAATCAGGAATCTTCTCATTAGTTGGGGATTGCAGAGCAAGGGGGGGGGGGGATTGAGCTATCAATGTGCAGGCTGAAAAGAGGGGAATTACAAAGGCTCTCTGCTCACTTGTCTTGTGACTGTGGTTACCATGGTAGTCACATGGCACAAACTCTAAATCATGAATAGCATCTTGAAGAAGAAAAGTTAAGGAAAAGAAATGCAAACAAAATGACTCATACAGGCACATCATTTTTGCAGCTAACTTTTCTGCTTTATGGTAAAAAATAAGATTTTAAAGTGCTCTTGTCAACTGCAGACAGGGGAGGCTGCCATTTTCTGTAGAGAATTATTATTCAAGAGAATGTAGTCTACCAATACCAAAGTGTCTCAGTGATGTCATGGTTCTAAGTGACTCTGTAGGATGCAAGCTCATGAATATTGAATGAACTTGTTTCAAACCATCCTGTGTTGGCCAATAAAGTGTTGTTTGTCTCCTTGCAGCAACGTATGCTACCTTCCTAGTTAGCGGTCCCATAGAACTCGATTATATTGTACTGAGCATTAATATTTATCAACACTGTGGGCAAAGTGGAAATGGATATGAATAGAAATATATCAAAAAGTGTGTGTACAGGACTATCAGCATCGAAGCACATTTAATAGGCTTTAAGAATGCATGTTGAATTCCTAACAGAACAGTAAAAAGAAAACTAAACTAGAGTGGACAATAAATAAAGAAACACAATAGTAGCAAGCTAATGTTTATAATATAAAGATCCATGATATAGAGGTACTTACAGCTTGACACTCCAGGGTAGATGGCCTGATTGCCCTGTCCTACAGCATCTCCAGTCACTTCCATTTATATCAACACTCGCAAGACCGCTGTCATTATTGCAGATCTGCGACCCTGATGGCATAGTGCATTTATTCTCTGAACAGTCTTAAAGGGTCAATAGAACAGTCCATTTGGTAACAAGACATTGATAAACACAAGTACAATAGCAATAATGTTAACGCTTATGAACAGCCTATTAAATGTAGCCATTCATCCAAGAAGGCCACTTTGACCGTACCTCTAATAATGTTATACGGGTGGTCCCTGTGCACTTCATAGTATTTAAAATAAAAAGAGAAGTCTTAACATTATTGTTTTCTTGATCTCTAGGGTCCGGTAACCATGGTAACTGTGAGCTGTAGTAGGTTTCGTGCAAACAGCCATTTTGACCTCTTGAACATGTAATTTTCCTCCTTGCAACGCACATGGATAAAAAATATCATTGTTCAAACATAAGTTATTGAAATGACAAAAATTATATGGAAATGTTGTTATACTAGGCAGAGAATTGTTACAGTTCAGATACCTGTATCAATGCTGATTAGCGCTGGCAGACCAGAGGAGCGGAGTCCAATGGATTCCCCAGTGTTCACCAAGAACCGCGGCAAGGCGGGATGGGCTTAGCAGGTCGCTGCCCTCAGGACTGCCTCATTACATAACACTAGGTCTGAATCACAGGAGGAGGTCTCCAGAGAACTGAGGAACCCGCTGTAGAAAGGAGTCCGCAGGAGAGCAGCCGAACCGAAATGATGCATAAGAGGAGAGTTAGACACGCCAGGAACTGGTACACGGATATCAGGCAGAGAGTAGTCAGACAGGTGATACTGGTACACGGTTCAGGCATTGAAGGACACTAGGATGCACCTCAGATTTGGTCAGAGAGGCGATACTGGTACTCGTGGAGATCCAAAGGAAAGGTAACAACAGAGAACAACAGGGAGCCAGAGGTACAGCAGACTAGTTGCACTGACACCAGGAAAGTGTCAGTGCAGATTTAAATATGAAGAGGTTTGAAACTCCCGCCCCAGATAGCCGATCATGTGATCGCATCGGATAACCGATCACAACACTGCAAGACCAATGCTGGAACGAATGACAGGTGAGTGTCCAATCAGAGTGATCTGAGCCACGCTAACCGGGAGTGGCACGAGCGGCACAGAGAAGCCAGCGAGGGAACATGGAAGGTAGTTTTGTTGCAAGAAACTGGCTTTTTTTGTAATAGTTTCTGAAAATAAAACTCATTTACAAATATATGAAGTTCAACTTTCAACTTTTTTTCCTAAAAATACAGCTTGGTTTAGTCACACCTCCCCACACTGAGAAATGCAGAATTAGATCAAAATACTCCCCACTCCATTCTGTCCAAATCCTGCCCCACCCTCCCCCAAATACCCACTTTTGCATAAAACTCCACCCATTTTTGTGCAAGCACCGCCCAATTTAAGGTTCGAAATTCTGGACTATCCAGACAGTTGGAAGTTACAGTTTATCTGCATTTGAGTTTTTAATTAATTAATCAGTGAAATGAGGGGACACTGGGTCTGTTGCTTGTATCACTTTTGCACATTTGAATATTACCATTGCACATGTGAAATGCTCCTGACATCTCGTGTTCCCCTATCAGTCTGCTTTGGTGGTACAGAGAGCCCCCCATTGATCCCCTGTCACCTCTGAGGACGTGGAAAATGTTTTGATTTTATTTTGTGCACCTTTCCACAAAACAAGGAACGCCCCTTAGATGCGACTTATTCATCCCTTTATCTAATTTAAATAATGTTGTTATTTTCGACTGTGGGAGCATATATAGGCACATTACAAGCATTCAAAATTCTTAGTAAATATCATAGGTACTCTCAAGTCAAAGATGTTTCAATCAAGATCTACTGTGTCATTACCCCAGAGGAAAGTTGCTGTTTGAGAATCCCCACACTTCAAGTTATTTAGCGAAGTACCCTAACTCATCCAGGGCCAGGTTTTGTTTGTATGGGGACAATTCCAAAAACCGGAATGCGTCTGGAAATTAGGTGCATTTGTGCAAAATGAAATGTGCTGCACTCCGGCATAGCTTACTGAGTGCAAATAGCACTGTTAATACTGTTTTAATTATGGCCTTCCTTCATTCTAATGTTTCCTCCACATCTGCAACACCCTTACAATACAAGATAATTTATGTGAAAAAATCTTTTTTTGTAACATAGATTTTGTCATCTTTGTTTTTGCCAAAGTTCAGAACAATGAGTGATTTAAAACCAAAATCTCCACATTAACAGAGTATTTGGCAGCAACCTGTAAGTTTCCTACTACAAAGTTTTTATAATCTTTTAAACCTGGCTCACATGTAACCTTCCAGTGTTCCAGCATATCTACATCAGAACAGCGATATAAAATGTATAAGTGCAGTGTTTTCACATTACAACTGGATCGTGCCTTGCAAAATGAGTCCAAAACTTTTCTTCAAATTGGACAACCCCTAATAATATTTTTTTTCTGTAGAATATCAAGTTATGACCCTATGTCAGGGGTTCTCAATGTACACCCATTGTCTGCATACAATTTTTGAGAAAGCAGCTTGTCAATTTTTTAGGGATTAGTGACGTCCCATAGACATAGAGTGAATAATAGTTATTTGCCCAGAGTGTCAGTGAATATGTTGGAGGATAATACAGTGTCCTGCTTCTACTAACCTTAATGGTGATGATGCTCTTTCATATTGCAGACTACACTGCTTCCACCAGAATGATCTCAGTCCGGGCTTCACTGAGCTGACTTGCATTTACGCTGGGCGGAGAGAAAATCCCAATTGGCGTAGTAAAAATCAGACTCAATGCGTGGCAAGCATGGCTCTTCCACTCCTCTCCTCTTGGGCCACAGTGATGCATGTCTCTGAGGTCCGATTCAACACACAGGAAATGTGATTTAACCTCTTGGGAAGGGTGGTGGTCTGGCCCTCCCAAGTGATTGCCTCTACTTTCATGGGATACACACATTTTTAGATTAAATAATAGAAGGAGGAAGGGAAGTTTAAAGCAGCCCTAGGCCACAAAGAAACATAGCGCAAAACCACAGTTACCAACATAGGAAAACCATTTCCAGAGACACCTTTGGTATAAAGGCAAAGCCATGGTTAGACATGGAGGAGTCTGCAGTATGTAGCGAAAATTAAAACAATTCTGATTATGTAAATTTGTGGATGTGTATACAAGAGTGTTTATTTTCACAACATATAATACTTCAAGTAATGCAAATAATAAGCTTTTCAATGTCTATTTTAGACAAGTGAAATGAAAATCAAAACTGTGACAAAAACACTGAAATAGTGTTTTTGGGCAGGTATGTTTGTCCCAGGTTTCTGACCTACATAATTTAAAACCCTAGGAAAATGTTTGTCTGTGTTTAAACACTTTGCTGAGGGCTTTTGGACTTTGGTAAAAACCGGTAAAGGGTCCCTGGGGTTATGGATGGAGAGAGAGGGCAGGCTCCATCCAATAGGCCCGTTTAGAGTCTTTTGGGCCTCCAGTCAAAAGATAGGCTAATTAGTACTTGCACCTGTGGAGGGGTGTTAAAAAGCAGCCAGGCTAGACATCCTCTCTGCTCTGCCTGGTGGAAGGGACAGCAGAGTCTCTGTAAGAGAGAGCCTGATATTTGTTGTGATTAAACTATACCTGTTGGAACTTCTGTTTCTTATATATGTTGACAGTCAAGAACGACCGTTTAGTTAGTGCCGGACAGGCAAGGCGTTTATTTCAAAGTTTTTCTTTGCTTAATAAAACTGGCTTAGATAAGTTGTACTAAAACCTTGGACTTGTGTGATTTCTCGGAGGCTGTACACTACCCCAGGCACCTGTTCCCCTAACCCGGCTACAGTACATACTGCATATTATATACATACAAACAGAACACACTTACATTGGCCGTACATGCCTGGTCTTCCTGGGGCTGACCATGAACAATTACCAAGATAATACACAACGCCACACTGTCCTCCATGTTTCTAGTCCTGCAAGTCCCACTCTCACCATTAATTACAGTGAGTAGAGATGCAAGTGTCTATGACAAGCGGGCAACATAATTTCCTATTGAACAGCATCCATCACAAAGGGATGTACTTTTATATAGGTATGTTAGATACAGGTATTTATAGATAGTGTTCTCTTAAGCCACTATAAAATATAATTCCTCTGTCCCTTACTTCCGAAAACAAATTTGCTACTGTTCTTTTAATTCCACCCATATTATTATTATCATTACCTTTTATTTATAGCCACAAGGGTTCCGCAGCCCTGTACGTAGGGGATTGTTCCCAGTTCAGCTCCTAAGAAATTTGCCACGTTCCATGATTAATAAAATAGTAATAAAATGTCAATGCCAATCAGAAAGTTTTGCTTGATCACACATTTTCTCTTACACACTCCAGATTCCCATAAGCCAAAAACCTAAAGGAACAGATCTGCATGTTTTAACTAGACCTTGGAACCTAAGTGGCAATTATCCTCTGGTCTGATGACAGTGCCTATGGAGGGCTGCAATAATGCCCACCAGTATGCAGATTAGCTGCAGAAATGTACACAAGTATGCCCGTTAGTTGCAGTAATGTCCACCAGAATGCCCCTTAGTGGCAGTAATTCCCGCCAAGATGACTATTAGTTACAGTAACACTAGGTAGGTGCCAGAGTATCTAGGTCTCCTATGCTCCAGCGCTCTTACTTTGTATTTTGCAACCTACCTGATTCCTTGGATTCTGACCCGGCTTTCTCTGACTCTACTAATTCTGGTTTGACCCCTGGCTCTCTGGCTATGCTTCAGTTTGCTCCTTCGGTACCTTATTTGCCTGCTTGGTTTTACCCCACTCCACACGACTACGCTTGTTCACCATCTGCTTCGCTGGTGGCTAACTTGGAGGGCCGCGACCTGCACATCTTTAGCAGCAAAACCCAAACTCCCTTGCGGGGGTCCCTGGCAAGAATTCGTGATAAGGAAAGTCAGGGTGGCCAAGGTCAAACCAGGGGATCCAAACAGAACCAGAATTGCATGGCAAAGGATTCATCAGGAACAGGCAAAAGTCAGCATTAGGATATCCAATATAGAAAAAAACCAGATGAGTCCTAAGGAATTTAGTAGCACACAGGGACCAGGATTAGACCTCAGATGTGATTGAATACTATGGCACTGGAGCAGTGCCAGAGTCCTCTTTAAGTAATTCTCCTAGTTAATGAAGTTCCGGCGATCAGTAATGCAATGCCAGCTGACCGCCGAGAGAGGCGGACTGTTGCCTAGTAAAGGGCACGCATGCTCAGAGTACCCAGAAGTCACGGCTCATAGCTAGTTGATGGGCAATCACTTGCCGGGGAGAGAAGGCGTCCATCCCTTGAGCGGGGTAGAGAGCGTGGATGGTGTCTAACTAATACGCAATGAGAATGGCAAATTATATAGAGAATATGAGAAATTGTACTATAGAGTTGGTCAATATTGGAAAACTGTGACATTCCCAAGAACAATTATAATTACATTTTTTACTACTTTACATAGACATACTTTACATAAACAAGTTTTAAATTAGTTATTGGGAATGTCAGAAGCAGATTTATTGTAAGATAATGTGGAGGGCTGGCAATGGGGCCAGGAGAGCAATTGCTCCCGGGCCACTCTTGTTTTTACAGATGAGGGTTGGCACTCAGTGTGGAGATTCCTTCAGATCTATATTTAGTGCATGCAGCGGGGTATAGTCACTTTATAAAACATCCGTATGGGTGTGTGACCTTTCACCGGTGCACTGTGCATCATTGGCCTATAGCTCAAATAACATATCTTGTCCACAAAGCATCTTATTATGGACTCATACTTCCTAACATAACAGATTAGATTATGTCTTTATCCACACAAACGACTTCCTTCCTCACAACACCACCCCTCACTTTCTGTATGGCTTGCCTCTTTAGGCCACAGGAAATTTGGACTGTTTGGTGGTGTCTGGTCTGCATGTATTCCCATAAGATATAGGGTACCATGTACCATGGACTACTTACACATGCTAGTCCACAGGTAAAATCTTGCCAACCCTCCCCTGGTTACAACAAGCGCTTATTCTGATCTATTCTCAGTTCCCTAGTAGATGTTGATGAGATTTAAATGCGCTTTCATTATCTGATGCTTTAATGGTGGGTTCTGAAAATTAGTTTTTCCGTCGTCTCTAGCTTAATGCTGGAAACAATGAGCAATAATTGAGACTGAATATCCACTCAGGTATTCATCACGAGTTTGTAAAAGACTTGATTAGATCCAGAGATATATCCTCCATCCTGTATGACTAAATCATTTAAATTGATAGCAATGTAGCAGTTGACTGGTTAATTGTCAAACGCTACTGAGCGTTCAGAAGAAAACAATAAGGCTTTTATTGATTGATTGGGCACTTTGTTCCCTCCTCATGTTACTTTCATATTGATGTACCGAACCTTGAGACAACAGCATGTATTCACAGAGTAGCTGCGTTAAAAAAATTATATATATATATATATATATATATATATATATATATATATATATATACACTCAAACACTGTATATATAGCAAGTAAGTTGAAGCTGAAGTCACCGAAGCAGTAGAACCTTTTTAATTGACAGCTAATCTGTAAATACAAGTTGATGTAGTGTGGGGAACATTTTTGACCAATGACTAATTGTTGGTTTGGCACCAAGTATCTCAGAAACGGTTGATCTCCTGGGATTTCCTCACACAAGAGTTCTAGAGCTTACAGAGAATGGTGCACAAATTAAAAAACATTCCAGTGAGCAGCAGTTCTGTGGGTGAAAACACCTTGTTAATAAGAGGGGTCACAGGAGAATGGCCATGCTGGTTCAAACTGACAAGAAGGCCACAGTAAGTCAAATAACCATGCATTACAACAGTGGTATGCAGAAGAGCATCTCGGAACGCACAGCACGTTGAACCTTGAGGTGGATGGGCTACAGCGCAGAAGACCACACACTGGCTTCCACTCCTGTCAGCCAAGAACAGGAAACTGAGGCTACAGTGGGTGTAGGCTCATCAAAACTGGACAGTTGAAGATTGGAAAAACGTTGCCTAGTCTGACAAATCTTGACTTCTGCTGCAGGCACGTGTAAGCAACAAGAATCTATGGATCCATCCTGCTTTGTATCAAGGCTGGTGGTGGTGGTATTATGATGTGGGGAATGCTTTCTTGGTGCATATTAGGCTTCTTAATACCAGTTGAGCGTTACTTAAATGCCACAGCCTACTGGGTATTGTTGTTGGTCATGCGCATCCCTTTATGGCCACAGTTTGTCCTTCTAATGGCTACTTCCAGCAACATGAGGTGCCATGTCACAAAGCACACATCATCTTAAGCTGGTTCCACGAACATGACAGTGATTTCATTGTACTCCAGTGGCCTCTCCAGTCAGCAGATCTGGATCTATCTTGTCACCTTCCAGTCAGCCGTTCTTGATACAGGAATGTAATCAGTGGTGAATTTAAAACTTTCCTGGAGAATGCATCAGTACAGAGGCACTGTATCTTCTGAATGGTGCAGGTCCTGAACATTGACATCCAAAATTGGCTGATTGAAAGGGGTGGGATTTAACTATTAGATATTCATGATAGATTGCAATAAGTGCCACATTTACAAAAAAATCTACTTATCACTGAGATTGGGGGACTTAATAATAACATATGTGCCCTGAAGTTTGCTAATGAATTGTTTTTAGAGCTAATACTGTAATACTGTCTACAAACAGGTCATTTGACCCAATTGCCAATTGGTGGTCCCTCCAAGTGTAGCTGACTGTCCAAACATTATTTCACACATCGGATTTGTCAGTTGAGGGTTAATAGAAAGAGAAACTAAAACAGTGTGGGCATTGACTGATGTGGGTTACATACAGTTAGTCTTATGGCTGAATGCTTGTGATATTTAAAATAAAAAATCCTGCAATTAAAATAATTAGAAAGGGATCATTTGGACTTTGTGGCTATTAAAAAGTAATGGTATAGTAAACATTGCAAATGAGGCGCATAGGCTCTATAATCTACATAAGAACTTAAAGCCAAAAGAACATAAGAGTTGGTTTCCTGTGGAATGGAAAATATGTGTTCATTACTGGACTCTGTGTTTTTTAATATTAAAGGAATGTTTATTTACACCACAGAGATGGTGATATGAAACACTGCACAGAGAATATGCAGAATAGGTCACACCCTGAACAAATCTAAAATGAACACACAAGAAACAAGGACAGTATGTTTGTGAGTGTTATTCCTGGAGTAGCAATGGTCTTACGCAGTGAGCATCAAATAAGAAACCGGCTGTTTTACAAACCACAAAAAATGTGAGCTTGCATCGTTTCTTGTTAGTGTGCCTATTTGTCTGACAAGCACATTACAAGAAGCAGGCACACTTAAGTCAGTCCGCTCCGTGATCTGCCGATTGGCAGTTCCTTTGGATCATGTGCAAGAGAAATGGAACATTATTACGTCACCTTTGTGTGTGAATGTTCTTATTACATTAGTCGAAGAAGGGCGCCTTCAAAGCTGTTTCCTACAAAAGTGCAAGCGGCAGGTGCAAAATGCTACCCATTGATAGCAAAGGCATTAGGTTGGGTTTTAGCCATCTCTGACCAGTCATCATCATCATCATTTATTTATTTATATAGCATCACTAATTCCGCAGCGCTGTACAGAGAACTCACTCACATCAGTCCCTGCCCCATTGGGGTTTACAGTCTAAATTCCCTAACATACACACAGGTAGACTAGAGTCAATTTGATAGCAAATTAACCTACCAGTATGTTCTTAAAGTGTGGGAGGAAATCGGAGCACCTGGAGGAAACCCACGCAAACACGGGAGAACACACAAACTCCACACAGATTAGGCCATGGTCAGGAATCAAACTCATGACCCCAGTGCTGTGAGGCAGAAGTGCTAACCACTAAACCACCAAACCACCGTGCTGCCTGAGTATTTTCGTATTAGTTTTTTTGCAGGGGAGGAAAAGTCTTGTTTTCCTGCAGCATTTCCGCACATCTAATTTGCGCTAGCAAAGAACACCCTAAATCCGCCCCAACACCTCCCACCGGACAGTGCATCTTGGGCTTGCCATAAAATGGGTGTATTTGTACAAATGCATTTTTCCATGTGTTTTTGTATGCATTTAAAGTGTATCCGTCAGTCATAATTCCTAATAGTCTAGATTTTGTCAGGACTGTCTCAGTTCTTGGACCCCAAAAAGGGGCTTTGTATATTGGAAAGTGGGTTGAGTTGGGGTTTAGGTGGATCTGGGTGGATCTGGGTGGAGTTTGAATAGATTGTGGACAGGTTTATATTTGCCCTGATTTTGCTGTGTTAATTTGCCGGGAGGTATGCACTTTGCAGGAAGACATATTGTGGGCTAAACCAATAGTTATTAGAACACAGCCTATCAATTGACTTTGTCTCTCAGTGATGTCACTAATTCTGGAAAATTGGTTCAGCCTACAAATTCAAGGTACCAGTACACTTTAATGAATGGCTGATATAAAACCACACTGGTGTCAGTAATTGTTATAATTATCCCTCTCCTCTTCCCAAAGCTCAGGAGTAGGCCTTGTATTTTTTTTTTTTTTACTCCATCATCTCATTTGCATACTGAAGCCATTGGCTGAATTAACTTGTTTTTTTCTATGCCTTAGATCTTTAGGATACAGCACACTAAATAAGCATTCATATTGGGTCTTGAACTTGGGTCTGAAAAACCCAAAGGCTTTTGGGTTTTTCAGAGGACCCAAAAGCCTTTGGAAAGGGATGTAGGGGTCACTATTTCGGGTGACTTAAATGCAGGTAAGCAATGTAACAAAGCAATGAGGAAGACAAGTCAGATGCTTGGTGCATAGGGAGAGGAATCAGTAGCAGAAAGAAAGAAGTAATAATACCACTGTATAGGTCATTGGTATGGCCTCATCTAGAATACTGTGTTCAGTTCTGGAGGCGGTATCTCCAGAAAGATATAAATACATTAGAGACTGTACAAAGAAGGCCAACTAAAATGGTGCATGGTCTACAGTACAAAACTTACCTGGAAAGACTCAAAGATCTTAATATGTGTAGTTTGGAGCAGAGAAGGGAAAGGGGGGACATGATAGAAACTTTCAATTATATCAAGGGTTTGAACAAGGTACAGGAGGGAAACATTCTTCAAAGGAACAGAAGTATTATAACACGAGGACATGTACTGACACTGTAGGGAAGTAGTTTCAGAGACAATTTGAGGAAAAACTACTTCAAAGAAAGGGTAGTGGATCAGTGGAATAGCCTCCCATCAGAGGTGGTAGAGGATAATACAGTAGAGCAGTTTAAACATGCTTGGGATAGACATAAGAATATCCTTATAAAGAATAAGGGATTAAATTGAGTTTAAGGTACCATAGGCTAATAAAAAAAATGGCAGACTAGATTAGCCAAGCGGTACTTATCTGCCGTAAAATTCTATGTTTCTATGTTATATTTTTTAAAATAAATAAATACTTTTTATTACTATACTATAACTGCACAGTAATATGTGTTTTAGTAAAAAATATTTGTTGTTCAATTTAATATAATTATTACTATTTGCACTGCTTGTTTCATGATATAATTTATATACAGTACAGCTGTAGCATTATTGTGTATCCTTCATCTCTGAGTTAAAATCCAAGTAGTCTAATACTGGCCCGCTTCTTGCAGCAATAAAAAATCACCAATTGCCGCAATTTATCACTAAAATATTATCAGGGCAACTTAACAATACTCAGCAATCTCAGCAATATTATGGGCAGCACGGTGGCTAAGTGGTTAGCACTTCTGCCTCACAGCGCTGGGGTCATGAGTTCAATTCCCAACCATGGCCTTATCTGTGTGGAGTTTGTATGTTCTCCCTGTGTTTGCGTTGGTTTCCTCCCACACTCCAAAAACATACTAGTAGGTTAATTGACTGCTATAAAAATTTTTTTAACCTAGTCTGTGTCTGTCTGTCTGTGTGTGTTAGGGAATTAGACTGTAAGCTCCATTGGGGCAGGGACTGATGTGCGTGAGTTGTCTGTACAGCGCTGCAGAATCAGTGGCGCTATATAAATAAATGGTGATGGTGATGATGGTATTGTACACAACAGGCATTGAAACCCTGTACCTCCCAACAATCCTGATTTTCATGGAACAATCCTAATTTTGGAGGTGTAAAAGGGCTTGACCTACCTGAAAGAGACTTGTCTTTACTGAGAACTGGTGCATATTGAATCAAGGTGTGGTATCTGTAGATTTTAGCACAGTGCTGATAAAACCACTTGGCTGGTATCAGAGACATACCACAACTGGCGATGCCTCTTACTCCTGAGAGGACCGGCTGTGAGGGATGAAGCTGGAAATGATGGCTTGTAGAAGATACAATCATAAGGGGCAAAGTAAAGTCGGCAAACAGACAAACAAAACTGGACTTTTCAAGTTTCAGCAGAGTAGCCAAATTCCAACTTTGCTCATGGAAGGATTGGTAGGAGTGTGGCGTTCTAAAAGCTGCATACAGGTGAGATCTCTTAGTCCTAATTGACATGACTTTTACTAAAGTGGTGATTGCAGTAAGTGAAAAAGAATGTGCAATTGTCAGTGTTGATGGTGCACTGCCACCTGTTGTCTGTAGCTGGTATTGCTTGCAGATCCTTACAATATTATTATAACTTTCCTATTGGAAATGTTGGGGTGTATGGAATCCCTTCAAAACTTGCCTGCCACCACAGGACAGAGGAGGAATAACAAAGAATGATGATTACTATTAATTCTAATTACATTAGTCGTATTGTGGATGGGTGCACTACACAACCCGAAGTCGTAGTTCCCATCACAGACCATCCTTATTAAAATAAATGTTCAGTATCTAACAGCTAGTTTTGGTTAAAAAACAACAGTGCCACAACCACATGGGCAGAAGTGCCCAAACTTAGTCCTCAAGAGCTACCAACAGTTCATGTTTTCAGGATTTCTTTAATCATGCACAGAGGAGTTCATTTATTTTTCTAAGCCAGTAATAATCTCACCTGTTTTACAGACAGAAATCCTGAAAACATGGCGTGTTAGTAGCTTTTGAGGCCTGGGTTTGAGCAGTGCTCGTACAGAGTATCATTCATATATACCCCATTGTCCCGCAGGCTAACATATTTTTGATGTGGTACAGTTCGAAGTTTAAACTGTAACTACATTGACATATTAATTAATTAATAATGGTAATCTTAGAAAGCATCTTAGAAGTAAAGTATACATTTACATAACATTTAATAATAAAAAAGAACTGACTTTAATATTGCGAGCAGGCTGTGTTAGTGGTAATGACTTCTTGGCAGACGTAACTTGGGGCCTGATTCATTAAGGATCTTAAATGATGAGGATTCTTATTTCAGTCTCCTGGACAAAACCATGTTACAATGCAAGGGGTGCAAATTAGTATTCTGTTTTGCACATAAGTTAAATACTGACTGTTTTTTCATGTAGCACACACATATCAACTTTAAATTTCAGTGTACAAATAAGCTATCAAGTATTTGTGTGTTACATGAAAAAACAGTAAGTATTTAACTTATGTGCAAAACAGAAAACTCATTTGCACCCCTTGCATTGTAACATGGTTTTGTCCAGGAGACTGAAATAAGAATCCTCTTCATTTAAGATCCTTATTGAATCAGGCCCTTGGTCATCAACATTACACTATTTTTAAAATGTTACCTAGTTATGATCTGGTAAACAAACGTTACATTTTAGTCACCAGCTATTTCTATGATGGCCAGTGAGAGTCTCCCATTATGAAATATCATCATTCAACATTCTTAGTCCGCTCTGTCATGCACATTGGAAATAAAAGGACACACTTCACTAAACTCTTCAGCCAGGGTCAGGATAAAGGTCGTACAGGCTCGGAGCAGAAAATACGATAGGTACTGATACGAATTTTAAAATGGCATTATTCTGGCGTTACTATCTCCAAGCTCTATCTGTACAAAAAATATATTTTAATCTATAAATTGACATCTACTCATTTCCCTAAGTAAAACACAATGTGCTAGTAAGAGAGCTCACTGTCCTTTATTACAGCTCCGTTGATTCCATAGATTAAATTTGGTTCCACATTTTTTTTTTTTAGGTTCAGTCATATGTGGACATTATTCATTTTTAATAAACCCCTTTCCTCAGGCACGTCATTTAGAAACATCATGGTTTGTGGTCCCTCTGAGCAGAACTGAAAGATGGCGGCTGCGTCCGTCAGCGACAACGAGCAAGTCAAGCGATGGGACAAGAGGCCGTGCTCATTGATGATTGGTCTCTTGAATGTCACACACAGCACTCAAAGCTGATTGGTGGGTGCTTAAAAGGAAGCGCATCCCCCCCTCTTGCCTTTTCCTAGTAGAACTGTGCTCTAGTTCTTAATGTTGTTTTTATGTACATTTTTTTTATATATATTTTTTTCCTTTATGTTGTACAAAATAACTAAATAAAATTTTCTTGCATAAAATGAAATAAAAAGGAAGCGTGACATCATCTGGGAGTTTGTTTAGAGAAGACAAAACCAGGTAGATTCACGAGAAAGACGATGCAACGTACAAATACAGGAAATTGGACTGGTCATTGAGGTGGAAAAAAAATGGGTCAGTTCAGTTGAGGGCACGTTACGTATCCTCTTGGGCACGGGCCTTTAAAACTGCAGCCTGATAATGACAGCTGAGAAATTTCCCAAATGTTAATGTCTGTCACACGGTGATGTGACTTTTATCTCAGCCACTCCACCTTCCTTGGTTCAACCCTATCTTACTGGTTTCGCTGCCAAAGGTCTGCGCTCATTTTGCACCTCAAGTGGTCAAGTTGTTTTTCACATTCATTCTAATTAATTTAATTTACAGTTTTTATCTGCCATACATATTGATTTAATTGCTTTTTTTTTTTATTTAAAAAAGGGAGTAGAAATATGACAAAATGCACTTAACAAAGAAGACCTTCCCAGGGAGCAATGATTTTTAATAATTGGTTACTGTTTTTTGTAACAGCAGCCTGTGTTGCATGCAATAATACTAGCTTAGATATCCTTTGGCATCTAAGCTTATGTAAAAGCATGTAAAGACAAAGCTTTGACACCAGGGGCACTGTGCGGAGACTTAGAGGCAAGAGAGATCAGTGAGCTGACGATGTGTGAAAGCTTCTTCTGCACTGGGCACATTCCCATCAGGCTCACTTAAGTTCTTAATTATGGTTATTGACTGTGATTAAGAACTTAAACTTTTGTACTGCACCATCAGTTTGATACGAGTAGCCGCCTAGGACCTGTGTGGTGAAACGAGGTATTAATATCACCTTAACCAGTCTGCACCTCGGGCCTGATTCATTAAGGATCTTAACTTGAGAAACTTCTTATTTCAGTCTCCTGGACAAAACCATGTTACATTGCAAGGGGTGCAAATGAGTGTTCTGTTTTGCACATAAGTTAAATACTTACTGTTTTTTCATGTAGCACAGAAATACTTGATAGCTTATTTGTACACTGAAATTTAAAGTTGATATATGTGTGTGCTACATGAAAAAACAGTCAGTATTTAACTTATGTGCAAAACAGAACACTCATTTGCACCCCTTGCAATGTAACATGGTTTTGTCCAGGAGACTGAAATAAGAATCCTCTTCATTTAAGATCCTTAATGAATCAGGCCCCTCATTTCTCACAAACTGGACTATAAAAACACACCTTTTTCTAGCCCTCTAGTTCCCCAAATTTGTCAGTCATATTTAAACTTGTATATATTCTTTTTGAAAGTAGTTAAAATGTCTGCCAGCATGTTTTTATCATCTTACAGTCTAGTCCATTGTCTCAGCCTAGGCAAAAGGATTATAGTCAACCAGTCCTGTATGTACATAACACCAGGAGGTTGCATGTATTAAGATAGGGAAAAGGTCCACAGATAGATGACTACATTATATATTTAAATGTAATGTCTCTGGATTGTAACCTTACTTGTTTAAACAACTTCTGCTGTATAGCCACAGAACAATACCTGTCCTTAATTATATCAAGAGTGGCTCATCTGCTATCCCTCTGTCTGTATGTTTACCTGTAAAAAAGGAAAACTCAGAAAAGGACCAATGAGGCAGCTCCTGAAATTGCTGAACAGGTCAGTTATGGATTTATAAAGGAGCTCCAGAGAACAGTAAAATGGGCATTCACTACCCAGTGGTAGCTGAAGTCAGGCTGGAGTTGAGATCCAGATCTCTGCCAGTAGACAGGGCAGGGATAATCGGTCCCTGGAGTGCTGCCTTTGCCCTGATCTACCGCTCCAGGTCTTGGGGAGCTGTGTGTCCGCCAGAAGTGGAGTGACAGTGACTCAGGTCCGCTGTCTTGCTGGTAGCCTCAAGGGAGAGAGGGGGAGAAGTTTGGATGGATAGACAGCAGTCGCTTAGAGTGCCTAGGATACTGGTAAGGTGTTTTCATTATACCCTGTATGTTGTCTGTGCCAGACTGTAGTGTTATTTGTTGCAGCTTATTATTTAAAGATGTTTATTGCTGTTTGGTGCTACCATTTTGTTAAATAAACTCATTTATTTTATTTCGGATATTTTCCTGGGTGATTTTGAACCTTGGATCGGTACCAGGTAGGCCAACTGTGCGGTGCAGCAGTTTACATTAAAGCCGGTATCTTCACAACCTGTACTGGGTGTTTCCGTGTAGAAGTTATGAACTGAATGAGACCAATATGAAAATTTCAAACTTCCAGTGAACAATTTATGGGTTCAAACGTTAATTAATAAAGATAGAACTTAAGAATCCAGTGGGGTCAACTTAATACATTGAGCAGGACAGGGCATCTCTAACCATCAATATGAAAAAAATCAATTGGCAGAAACACAAATTAAAAAAATGAAAATTACAGATTCTGACAAACATGCTATTACATGGAAAGCACAAAAAGTAACATGTCTGGAGTTTAATTGTCCCATAAGAGTAGAAAAAAAAGAATTATACATGAAATTAAACATTGTTCAATATCTAATCATGGCTTTAATTACCAGCCCATCATTGATTACTCTTTAAAAAGCAGTAGATGTAGTTGACATTTTCGTAAATAGATAAGAATACAGAGTCAGAATCTACAGTTTAGATAAAAAGCAATTGTGGGTTTAATGGAATAATATGATCTGTATTGTTGAGCTCATGTTGGGAAATTTTGGACGTCTATGCCGTGTTCAGGAGCCAAACCTTGAGTCTTCCAATGATCACGCAGTTTCCCTTCTGTATGTGCTATGTATTATTCATGGAATACATTTCCCCAGCAGCTGCCTCACTGAAGGTTTAGCTAATGTTAGAAACAGTTGAGCGACTGAAATCACACAGCACCAATATAAGAGTTCTATTCAGCTTTACAAAACTTTAAATCAATTCTACATTTACCGAGTAGCTTAAGTAGTCTTTGTTTTAAACTATTGGTATCTGAAAAAAGACACACAACAGTTTAGAACAGAGGTAATGACTACCCAAGTACCACTCTGTAATAGTCAACATGGCAGATTAATCATACAAAAGAGTGGCTGTAAACCAACGTAATAATCAATCATTTAAAAATAAAAAATAACAACAGCACTTTAAAACTAAATATATCACAATCCTCATTGGCATATATGATGAGCATATAAATGGATGAATATAGATGCAAAATCTTAATATAAGAAGCTCTTTAATGGATCAGAACGATCCCGTCAAAAAACACAGTCTCTCAGGAACCACTTAGTCCCATGTTATAAGAGTTCTCTTGGCTCACGGCTCTTGGAAACAAACATTGGGCCTGATTCATTACGGAAAGTAAAGCAAAGAAATGAGTAACTTTAAACCTTGGCAAAACCATGTTACATGCAATGCAAGGGGTGCAAATTAGTTTATTATTTTGCACACAAGTTAAATACTGGCTACTTTTTCATGTAGCACACACATACGTGATAGTTTTATTTTTACACTGACATTTAAATTTTGTCTAGGACATTCCCTATCCCAGCTATAAATCTGTCCCCACAGTTAAAATTTAACTCCCCCTCCAATGCAACATGGTTTTGCCAAGATGCAAAGTTACTCTTTTTTTTTTGTTTTCATTTCCTTAATGAATCAGGCCCAATGTGTTTAGGGTCAGTCACCCACCCACCTCTGCATGCATTAGGAATTGATTATTACAGAGTCCCAGCTTCAGGCAGATATGACACTCCAGGAATGAGGCGACGACCTCAAAACATACATGGGCGTGCAATCCTGGCTTAGGTAATTGCTCCGAATTCACAAAACGGTGTAGCCATTCTCCAACTCCAATGTAGTCCCCTTGTCACCAAATATACACAAGCTCCTTTTACCACTGACGCGTTTTGTCTACATGAAACTTTCTCAATGCTTACTCTGTCAATCTATTTACTCTGTATATAAAGGACCCGGGGGATTTCTAATTGAAAGGCTCATCCTTTAAATAATTAACCACTAGCTGTGCTTTGCATAACATATAACAAAAAAAACAATGTTACTAATTAGAAAATCATATTTGTATTATATATATATATATATATATATATATATTTATTTATATATGAAAACAGGGATACTATGCACTCTCCAAACACATAATTAATACTATACCAAGTACTGTTCTATATTAAAAACAGGGAATGTTAGTTCCACATATTGCAATATATGTTAAGCTGACCAACTCACGCCAAAGTCTTCCCATTCTGGTCAGTCCTAACATGATCAAATGCAATGCATATATTATCTGGGCTTAAGGCTTACCTGCACACAGCTTTTAAAGGCAAGTCTTTCCCTAGCACTAGCAGCCATGGGAGACCTGGGACTCACCTGACACAAGTTGGAATTAATTAATGTAAAGAATGGGGTGCAAGAGTCATGGGACTTACATTGTATAAACAAAAACAGACATAGATTCTCTGCACTCACAATGTACAGACTGGGGTGCAAGAGGGGGTTGCCCACATTGTATAGACAAGAAAACAGGGATACTATGCACTCTTCTAACACATAATTAATGATATACCAAGTACTGTTCTATATTAAAAACAGGGAATGTTAGTTCCACATATTGCAATATATGTTAAGCTATCCCTGTTTTCTTGTCTATACAATGTGGGCAACCCCCTCTTGCACCCCAGTCTGTACATGGCGAGTGCAGAGGATCTATGTCTGTTTTTGTTTGTTTATATATATATATATATATATATATATATATATATATATATATATATATATAAACAAACAAAAACAGACATAGATCTTTTGCAATGATAATCCCCTAGAATCTCTGGGTCTGATTCATTAAGGAAAGCTAAACTAATGTAATTTGGGCATACAACTACACGCAGATCTGAAGAAACGTCTCTTGTTGAATACACTTGCTGTATTGAGACAGACACAACACACTGCAGAAAACGAACAATGCATATGTGGAATATACGGGTTAGGTATGAAAAGTCGACAGTGAGAGTGCTCACAGTCATAAGTTTGACAAACTTATAAGGTCAACAGTCATAATGTCTACATGTTCAGAAGGTCAACACAGTTATAATGTTGACATTGTTATGTTCATATTGTCGCTATCAATAAATAATGTCCGATGCGATTAATGTGGTTCCAAAGCACAAAAAGAGATTTATTAGCAAAATTAAACAGAACACAATAATAATACAATGTACAACCGATACTTGGATTTATTACACAGACAAGTGTAAAAATTACTTTAACTGAAAAAAACACCTCTACACTACCCTCATTTACCTTCTTTATTGCTCACCTACATCCAGGATCTTCATGTGTAATAGTTCCAGGGATCCTAGGCTTGGCAAAATAAAAAACCCTCATACACAATGCAATACTAGATCCTAAGGGATTTCCCATGGCTTGAATTCAAGCCCTGAGAAATCAGCAGTGTGCAGTTATTGTAGTATACAGACTATATGAGTTTAGTCTAATGAGAATATTTGGTACATAGTAAAATAATTTTCCTTTGCTCCAGAATTGATGCATCTAATGCCATCATGCACGATATCTGTGGACCTTGAAGCATTAAAATCCCAATAAAGTTATGTATACTGAATTTTATTATAAGGACTTGCATCTGATATGCACAAAAAAATAGGATTTTCATTTTGCAGTTTCCCACTATTGAAAACTAGGGACATTTCTGAAAGCAATGTCTGAAAATTAGGGACAGTGGACAGATATGTACTGAGCCATTCTGACATTCATAATTTTATTTCTTTAAAATTGTGACTCAATTAACAAATGTGAGAGGTTGGGATTTTGTATCTATGGGGGAACACACTAGAAGTTGTATGGCTGAGATACAAAGAGAGGTTGTCAGAATTCAGCTGAAGGTACAGCTGAGTACACAAAGTATGGGGGTTTGGTAACATGCAACAGATTACACAGAATTTGTAGACACTGGTTAAACAGCGCAAAGCGTACATGGAAGTGTTGGCACTGGATGAACAACACGTAGCCCATATTGAAGTACACGGATGTGTTAGCACTGTTTGAACAGCGTGCAATAAGGTACACAGAGGTGTTGGCAATGTTTAGGCATCAAACAAATAGATACAATAAAGTATATCACAGTGACCCTGTAGAACAGAGATAGACAGCAAGTGTAGTGGAGTACACACACACACAGATGACAATAACTAGCAGGCGGGATCGGCACATCCAAATACACTGGCCCGGAATCTAAGACCCCCACCAGCGATACCCGCAACAGGTTTTGGACTTTGCTCAGTGAAGATCCAGGTAGGAGTACTTAGGTGCTGTGAGGACTCTGCTGAGAACACCGCAAATGGAAATGCAGATATGGATGTGCTGCTGTCGGGAGTCTGGACACAGGATTTGAAGAAACACAAAGGGGTGTTTCACTTCCTAGTATAGTCCAGGAGCTGGAGTATCAATAGTACCTGCTCAGTGCACTCAGCAGGTTCTTATAGTGGCTGTTTGACTGGTGATTCCCTCCAAATGTAAGCCCAGAAGGCAAGACTCGACTCAGCAGCCTATTAGGAACATTTTAAAGGAAAACAAATTCAGGTGACCCAGTGACTCAGCACAAGGTAGCCCACTAGGGGACTGTCCCCTCAACCCAGCCCAGATCCTGGTTAGTGGTAACACCTGGGAGAGGTGTTATGTCATCCTGAGGCTGAGACCAGCTGGGTTCTGTTAAGGATTCTAATTGAGGAGTCCAACAATCATTGGCTGCTGAGGGTTGGAACAGGACAGTGATGTCTAAGACTGCTGGTACTAGTGTCAAACAAAATCCTAGATAAATGTATTCATTTTATATACAGGGCTCATGCAGCAGAACGTAATTTATAGGCACTAGTCCTACGGTCCATTACTGCAAGTGTTCAGGAACGCTGGACTGAATTGTGGCCTGGGAAAAAGCTACACAGTCCTGAATTCCTGTACATGCACCGTACACACACCAAGAACAAGCATGTCTAGATAGCCCTCCTCTGTATCTGCCTTTTGAATGCAGATAAACAATCTGTTGTGTTAACGTAACATAGAAAAACACTAATATTAAGAAAAGACTTTGATGGCAGTTCTCCGTAATGTCAGTGAAGGACAGGCAAAAATACAGATCACTAAAGAAAAGCTACCATGTATTGAACAAATAGTATCATATGTTGGATTGTATGTCTTTTTGAAAGAGAAAATCTTAATTTCCAATGGCAGATCCACTACACACCTCTGCATGCGTTGGTAAATTAAATTGTGAAAGTGCATAATTATAATATTTGAAATAAATACAGCTTTTCTAGCACACAATGATACAGTCATTGGCAATGGTCCAAACCCTGTCATTCAATTACCAGCATTTCTAGTAAGAAAAGTTAGTGAATTAGATATTTGCAGTAAACGTACATTTAGTTTTTTATCTGGACCTTTTTAAAAATATATAGTGAAACTCTTTGATTTGTTATGTGTAAAGGATAGTTCTACATTTTGGGTGGAAAATTGAGGACCCCCCTCAAGCACTCCCTTGCCAACTATAAGTGTACTCCCATACACTGCCCTATACAAATCCCTAAAAATAATTGGGCTTCTACCAAAGTGAAATTATCCTGTACATGAAGTTTATAAACCTTTAGTGATTGATAACTTCTAAACCAAATGATTTCAAGGGCACGTGTGGTTCTGTCATTAGCAGAGAACAATCTGTCAGTTCCAGAACGTCTTCACAAAGCAATTTTTTGTTCCAAGGCACTTTGATCTGCGTCCCCAGAGTGTCACTGGACTGAAAAATATAGGATTAAATGATCTTGTATTAACACACTTAATAAAACAGAAAATAAATAATTCTGCAGGTGGAGGTGACATAATAAGTGCAAAGCCAACCACATGCTGACTCAAATTGGTCTTACATTAGAAGAACCCTGATATATTTAAATGCCACAAGCAGACAGACCTGAAATGTACACTATAGTGATGTCACTTGCAGGGCTATCTTAACAACATTATGGGCCCCTGGGCAAAGCAGTGCACCGGGGCCCCTAGATATAGATATAGATATAGATATATAGATGTATACAGATACAGATATAGATATAGATATAAAGAGATAGAGATAGATGTACTTGCTCAGTGACCCTTGTAGGTTTTTTTTGCAGGTTTATTTGTCTTGCAGGATTATTTATTCTCATTAAGAGCCGTGCCTATGGGGCCCCCTTGCCCGTGGGGCCCCCGGGCAGCTGCCCATCGTGCCCAATGGAAAAGATGGCCCTGGTCACTTGTAGTCACTGACCAAAGTAAACTATTTAGGCAGCATTATCCACAAAGAGAACAAACATGTGACTTCGACCAGAAACTTAGGAGAACAGACTATAATACTGCAAGAGGCAGACTATAACACTGTTTAAACACTGACAATGCATTGTGATTTGTGTGGGATCCAGTTAATCTGAGCATCCTCTATGCTCTCCTCTACTTGACTGATTCACTGTTTAGTCTTTGCTATTGTAAAGCCATTTCCAAACTTAAAAACAAGTACAGTTGTTAGATATAATTGGCTATAGAATTGTTGCCATCAATCAATCAAACCGACAATGTCAATTCTGCCCTGTCCATGAGAAATGAAACTTGAGAGTGAGTTGTGCAGGGCAAATGGGGGCCCTTACATGGCAACATGCTTAGGGCCCATTGGAGTCTAGAAGTGTTTCTGTGCTTGATGTGTGTTACATTGTTATACCATTATAAATTGCTTTTGGGATGAGTGTTCCAATGTGTTCAGCAGTGTTCCATCAAACGTCTGGCTGGAAAGACTGATGCTGGAGAGCTTTGTAGAGCGTCTCTTTTGTGTAACTTGCTTTTTCTGTCTAATTTTCCACTGATTTTATTGTGCATGTAAACCACATTACTCATTTATTGTTTTTTTTTCCTCCGTCCACATTGACTCATGCAGATCTCTGGCTGACGGCTCTCCCATACTGGGCTCATCCACCTGGTTTGGCAGATGGAGACCTATTTATCCTGGGCAAGATAGGAAGCACATATTGCTTATTGAGAACGTGTTTTGTCATTTATAATGCCGAGGACTCTTAATCTCACTTTCCCGCAGCCATGGAAATTCTGTGTTAAAATTACAACTTGACAACCTGTTTTTCTGGCTTTTGAAGATGTATATATAGCGTAAAGGATGTTGAGGTTTCACGATATAACACATCTTCTAATCATTCAGTCTGCATCTGTTACAGTTAAGGAATACTTTGTTATAGGAAGATGAAACTAGGTTCCAAAAACATTCCAGACTCATTAGAAGAATTGAAGTCTTAGAAGAAAGTTAGATCCCTTTCACATGTTCATCAACGCAGATGCATCCCAAATTCCGGTTTTATAAATACGTGTGAAGAACGTGTGAATTGGTTAAAGTGCATATTTAAAGGGATTTGCCAAATCATACTTTTACAAGTATGTGTATTGAAAAACCTGCATTGTGCATTGCATTTCATTGCCAGATACTAACGTGGGAAGAATTAGCCGTTATGACAAGTGTGCCTGGTTAACGATGAAAATGCACGTGCCTATGTATGTGTGAAAGGGCGCTTGCATGCCTAAAGCATAGCTGTCTACTGTCCAGGAGACTCACAAATTTCTAACATTTCTCTTGGACTCTCGGGAAATCAATGCACTCTCTGCATTTTGCCCAATTTACTGGTGAAGTGGGTGGGGGGTTGATGACGCATTTCACAGCAAATCGCTGCATCTTGTCCCCGTCCCCTGCAGTGTGATGTGGGGCATTGTGCAGCAGGTGGTGGGGACGTAATGAGGCAATTATCGCAGACATGCACATGGCACCAGGATCTTTCGGAGGGAGGAGAGATGACCTAAAGCTACCCACACATTTAATGATTTTATGAATTTTAATATATGGTTGTAATTTATGAACAATCTTATATCTGAACAATTTGTGCACACATAGAATAATCTAAATATGATATAACAATTGCATGTGTAGAAAATAGATCACTTAATCATCATATGATCGTTTAATCTATGCACACGCAAGAAATGCATCATAAAAATGATCAAATTCAACTGATCACATTTCAGAATGAACTCTTGGATTAGATTGCACCAAAGTAGCGATAGTAGTATGATCTCATTCAGTGTCGGACTGTGGCATGAAGGGCCCACCGAGGAACTGCAATGTGAGGGGCCCATGAAAAACTGCATGGACGCCAATGCTTTGCAATGGCGCACTGCTGATTTATATATATGTATATGAACATGCACCTACCTAGATCAAACTTAAGGTCATCTCTTTTCTTCTCTTCTTTCTTTTCTCATCCCTCTTCTCCATTGCTATGAAAGTGGCGCAGGGAGGCCAGCCTACAGTCAGGTAGGAGAGAATGGTGGCAGGTGAGATACAGCAGCAGGAGATGTCAGTCAGAAGTGAGGATAAATGTTTTGACGGGGCTAGTGACAGCACTGGGTGACTGACAGTGGTGAACAGTGCAGTAGCAGGGAGGTGAAAGATGGTGTGTCCAGACGCAGGGAAGGAAAGTGTGATAGATGGGGTGCCCGGACACAGGGAAGGAAAGTGTAGCAGATGGGGTTCCCGGACACAGGGAAAGAAAGTGTGGCAGATGGGGTGCCCGGACACAGGGAAGGAAAGTGTGATAGATGGGGTTCCCGGACACAGGGAAGGAAAGTGTGATAGATGGGGTGCCCGGACACAGGGAAGGAAAGTGTAGCAGATGGGGTTCCCGGACACAGGGAAAGAAAGTGTAGCAGATGGGGTGCCCGGACGCAGGGAAGGAAAGGGTGATAGATGGGGTGCCCGGACGCTGGGAAGGAAAGTGTGATAGATGGGGTGCCTGGACACAGGGAAGGAAAGTATAGCAGATGGAGTGCCCTGACGCAGGGAAGGAAAGTGTGAAAGATGGGTGCCCGGACGCAGGGAAGAAAAGTGTAGCAGCTGGGGTGCCCAGACACAGGGAAGGAAAGTGTGATAGATGGGGTGCCCAAACACAGGGAAGAAAAGTGTAGCAGTTGGGGCGCCCAGACACAGGGAAGGAAAGTGTGAGAGATGGGGTGCCCGGACACAGGGAAGGAAAGTATAGGAGATGTGGTGCCCAGACACAGGGAAGGAAAGTGTAGCAGATGGGGTGCCCGGACACAGGGAAGGAAAGTGTAGCAGATGGGGTGCCCGGACGCAGGGAAGGAAAGTGTGATAGATGGGGTGCCCGGACGCAGAGAAGGAAAGTGTAGCAGATGGGGTGCCCGAATGCAGGGAAGGAAAGTATACAAGATGGGTGCCTGGACGTAGGGAAGGAAAGTGTGACAGATGGGTGCCTGGACGCAGGGAAGGAAAGTGTAGCAGATGGGGTGCCCGGACGCAGGGAAGGAAAGTGTAGCAGATGGGGTGCCTGGACGCAGGGAAGGAAAGTGTAGCAGTTGGGGTGCCCAGACACAGGGAAGGAAAGTGTGAGAGATGGGGTGCCCGAACACAGGGAAGGAAAGTGTAGCAGATGGGGTGCCCGGACACAGGGAAGGAAAGTGTAACAGATGGGGTGCCTGGACACAGGGAAGGAAAGTGTAGCAGATGCGGTGCCTGGACACAGGGAAGGAAAGTGTAGCAGATGCGGTGCCCGGACACAGGGAAGGAAAGTGGGATAAATGGTTTGCCCGGACGCAGGGAAGGAAAGTGTAGCAGATGGGGTGCCCAGACGCAGGGTAGGAAAGTGTGATAGATGGGGTGCCCGGACGCAGGGAAGGAAAGTATAGCAGATGAGGTGCCCGGTCGCAGGGAAGGAAAGTGTGGCAGATGGGTGCCCGGAAGCATGGAAGGAAAGTGTAGCAGATGGGGTGTCCGGACGCAGGGAAGGAAAGTGTAGCAGATGGGGTGCCTGGACGCAGGGAAGAAAAGTGTGAGAGATGGGGTGCCCAGTAGATGGGGTGCCTGGAGCCAGGAGGGGACCGACCAATCCCCACAATATATTAACCCTTTACATAGCACACACACACACACACACACATCAATCTCTACCACGGGCAAATCAATACATTTCTTTAGGGGAGAGCGCCATCACTTTGATGGACACCTGCCCCACCCTTCACTCCTAGCAGAGCGAAATGCCTGTGCCTGCACACTAACACACGCACACCAGTCCCTACAGCAGTTTAACCATTTATACATATACACACACACACATATACACACCAGTTTATACAGCATTTTAACCATTTACACATACATATACACACCAGCCTATAAAGCATTTTTACTATTTACATACATACACACACCAGTCTATACAGCATTTTAAAAACACACATACACACATATATTCATATATACATACATACATACATACATACAAACATACATATCACACTTACCTTATCTCTAGCTGTAGAAGGAAGAGGGTCGTGTAGCTCCGTCACCACCTATAGGAACCAGGAAGAGGAGGATTGTCTTTTTCTATTAAGCCTGCCCAGGTAGTTCATTATAGGACCAGCCTGGGAGGGCATAGATATGAGCCCCCTGGCACCCCTTCTGCACGCACTAGACCCTGTTCCCTTTGCAAAGGGGGCATGGCTTTCCGACAGTGGGGCCCACCAGGGATTTCACCAGTGTCCCGGTAGGCCAGTCCGACGCTGATCTCATTGGATGTGATCACAACACAAGTAACAATTGTAAGAATTGTAATATTTATGGGAGCTCTGGGGTTCAATAGTGAAGAACTGTTTTATTGAACATGTACTATTCTAAACATTTACATTATTTAGACAAACTGGTAGATGGCAGAATCGACTCTAGATGTGAGCAGAGGGACATCCTCTACCTTAAATGGATCAAACTGAGCGTTAACCTTCACCTTTTTTGCTCACAAGCTACACTGCGCACCTCCTCCTTGGGCTCTCTGCCCATTGACTCCACATCTCCATTGTCTTCGCACCTCTTTCAGCAGCTCTAAACCTGTTAGTGGCCCCCAATGGGCAAGTTTCAGCCTGTTGAATATACCCCTTGCACCCCAGTAGCTGTGTTGAGAGTTGTAGTGTTATTTGTTTACTGTATGGTACTGTTACACCATGCACTGTCTTGTTGTTTGCCCTCTGTACAGCGCTGCGGACCTCATGGGGTGTCCTTTAAATAAACGTTAATAATAATATGATCCTGCAGAAAAAAAAATTAAGCTTCAATGTGGAATCTCACCCCTTGGGGCAGCAAAGATGGGCCTCCTTTGTACAGCCTCCTTGTATTCTACGTTAGGTCATTGTGGCCGGGTCCCTGTATTGTCCAGCCATGGAAGCACATGTGCGACGGCCATCTTTAAATGTCATCTGGCATCGGAGTGGTTATGCATGCGGAGCCTAGCGCCTTTTTAAGTTATAAATAAAAATGTGTGTATTAAAATAAAAATGTATATTTAAATGAGCGCTACGGTGCTGAGCAACGGTTCTGGGGCAGTAAATGGGTTAAATAGAGTGTAAAAATATGTATTTATGTAAATAAATGAAAGTATGTAATGTGCAGGTGCTGCAGTGCCGGCAGTTAACCAGTGTGCAGTGCAACAGGGGTTAACTCCCGGCGCTAGGCGCCAGAAGTGTAACTATGTATATATAGACCTGACCGTATACTGAATGTGTGAACTAAATGTGTATATATATAAAATAAAAAGGTTCTTATTTTCCCTGGTGATCCAGCCCTGAAGCCTTCATCTCCCACCCCCTCCACCTGCGCGCCGCCAGTCAGCTTCATTGGCTGCCAGAGGGTCATTTGAATCCAGGAGATGCAGTGCCTCCTCGGGGTCCCAGCAGGCTGAGCTGCATACTGGAACTCAGAGAACTCCAGGAGCGGCAGGACAGGGGCTGCTGCCCTGGGATCGGGCTGCCTTCCCCCGGGTACTGTTTTCGGCCAGGGGAAGAACCAGACCTTGAGGCAGAGTTCTTGGAAGCACTATGAATGAATCAATCTGGATTAATTAAAGGGGCAGGAGGTAATCCAGCCTCCTGCAGGGTATGTGTGTAAAACTGTATATAAAGTGCCCTGTTTTACTTTGAAATGTATTACACCATATGTTCTTCAGGAAGATCACTAGTACCTCAAACTAGTGTGTAACTGTCCTTATTAGGACTACTAAAACATCACTGCTTCAAGATCCTGCTTTGACGCCTACTTACCTGCTGTAATTCCTGTGACCTACAGATTAGACCAATCTAATCCGTTATCCAGCTGTTCAGAGGTTGTGACCCAGCGTCTAGTACTAATGCTTTGCCCGCTACCCTGCAGTTCTGGCCAGTGTGATAAACAAGAGGGAACTGTTCACAGCAACCCTGACCTGAAGGCATGAGGTCAGGGGTACCAGCCCAGGTGTACTAGCAAGGGGGTACACTAGCAGCGATAGTTACCCAGATGGCAGCGGTTCTAGGTGCCGGCAAAGGAGCCTAGTGGTGGTAGCAGGCTCCTCCTACTGTGTTTGGAGGGGCGTATTTGGGATAATGACAGGGGACGGTGGCAAGGCAAGCCCAGCCGATCCCCAGCAACACATACTGGGTGGCATAGGAGGTCCATCCTGTCACTGTCATCATATGAAAGTATCAAACTTTAGGTATGACCCACCCACCTTTCTCAAGAGCAATACAAGTGAGTGTACACACCTTATTAAACCAACAAGAAAAATGACACCCAACTGACAAAACATGCTAGCCAATATAGTCAGACAAACAGAGAAAATAAATTATGGATCATTAAAATAGTACTAATGAACATAAGAGTATGTGCGGAGTTCATATGGTCTCTGTGTGTTTAATTCCACACTCCAAACACATACTAGTAAGTTAACTGGCTGTTGACAAATTTAACGTGTGTGTGTGTTCTATGTTAGGGAATTTAGACTGTAAGCTCCAATGGGGCAGGGACTGATTGTCTGTACAGCGCTACGGAATTGGTGGCACTATCTAAATAAATGATAACAATGATGATATATGTGTACAGAATAAAATAATACTGCACCCAGACATCAACTACTTCTGAATGTGTGTGTTCTGTCCATGAGTACAAGCTGACAGGTTTTAATGAATAGGCATGGGACTACCCCGACATTGCCATCTACTGCCCACAAGTGCTACTTCTGGTAGTATTTTTAGACCGTGAAATTTGTCCTAATTACACCATTGTCCTCCCCTTAGTTTAAATGATGATCAGTGAAGGTAGTATGAGCCTATGTGCGTTCAGTCGTTGCCATTATTCAATAACAGAACAAAAGCAATACAGAGAGATAACACAATAGGGAATAATAAAACAATAACGTACGTATTTCACAACACTTTTTTTTCGTAATGAAATAAACTACAGAATTTTATTATATCTAATTTTACAGAAAGGTACAAGTGGATGATTTTCCCCTTTAAAGGACCTGAAACGTATTCATCACTGTATATGGAGAGGATCAGGGAATAGAACGCTGAGAAGTATTTGTGATTTTTCACTACAATAAATTGCCTGAAGTAGCTAATGAATGAACAGAGCATGAAAATCACAGCGCTTGTTAATTTCTGTTTCTTTCTCTCTGCGGAGTGTAAACTGGCCTTTATAATCATAGCCGTTATCTTCACGTTACTGACACACTGGAGATTGTGAATTAAAGTGTTCCGCCTACAAGCCTGGAACAGGAATATAACAGATTATCAGATGCATGCACAGATAATAACAATTGTGAGACCTAAATTCTCTTTTCCAGATGAAAGATTCTGCAGCAATTTATATTTCAAAATGACACTTCAGTAGGAAAGCAGAGTCATTTTATGTTTCATTTGGCTGTATGACCGCGTAGCATTTGGTTTCGATGCATGCTGCATGGTTACATAGACATTGATTCATCACTACTACATGGCTGAGACCTGCAGAATGTTCAGTACAGATTCAGCGTAGATCACATTGGCAATGTCCGCCTCTATACCATTTAATTCAGATACATACTAATGGTTACATATTGTTGAGCTATGAAAAACCCTGCTTTTGAGTGTATACCTGTTTATATGCATAGTGCTTGGCGAATAACATTCACGTCAGTTGAAATCTTCACTGCTGATTGGCCAGGGTTGGTTCTGGATGTTTGGCTCTTTTTTAAAGCATGTGTGTGGGCTGGACCATGCGAATAGAAGCTCCAAACAGGCTTCACATTCACTGGCCCTGCTCTCCTGAGAATGTGGTGTAAAAAGAAACAAATAAAGAATACAATGGATGAGCTAAAGATCCATGTACAAGTGTAAAGCTGGGTACACACTAATGCAACTACTTCATTCTGTAACTATTTTACCAACAATTGAAAGTCCCGTTGAGCATGCCGATTCATGCGTACACACGTACACAATTTATCTTCAGATCTGTGCTCTTCATCTCTCATAACCACCTGCTGAAATGATGGTGATATCTACAGATATCTGCCTACACTGCTGGTTGTGAGTGCGTACACACTTCCACATTTGCCCAACATGGTTGTATCGTTGATTGTGATTTTTAGGAAGTGATGTGCTTTGGTACAATAAAACATGATCGTGGACAGGGGAGGCTTGGCAAATTTTAGCCCGGCGAGGGGGGCGGGGGGGGGGGGGGGCGCAGACTAGACTCAGCAGCCAATGAGGAACATTTTAAATGACAAAAAATGCAGGTGGCCCAGTGACCGACCCGGGGGGCAGATTCCACCCTGCCCCCCAGCTTGCCCCTGATCGTAGGAGCGTATACACTAAATACGATATCTGACCAAACAGTGATTTATTGTGTGATCTGCACGATAATTGCGCCAGTGTGTACCAAAGTTAAGCTGTGAATACATCTCGCTGCTTCTGTGTCCGTAGTGTGGTAGGTTGGGCTGCATTCCGCTACTTGCTATTTCATAGTAAGGAGTTTCTTTATCCCAACCAGGGGCAGGCTGGGCTGGGGGTCAGGGGGGCAACTGCCCCTCGGGCCGGTCCCATAGGGGGCTACCTTGGGCTGGGTCACCTGCATTTTTTTTCCCTTTAAAATAGGCTGCTGAGTCGAGTCTTGGCCCCCGGGGCTGGATTTTGCCAGCCCTCCCCTGATCCCAATATTGTCAGATGACAATGATGATTGGTAGCACAGATGTCATAATCACTGATGATAAATAGTAAAGATCTGCAGGCTATAATTATAATATTTCACATTTCCCCAAAAAAATGCTTTATCAAAGGATGGTATAAAATAAATACATACAAGGCTGGTTGCTTAGAGTTCTCAGATCAGTCATTCAGAACCAGTCACCTGTAAAATAAACATGCCTCATTGCAGTTCATACTGCCTGTTTTAGGGGACTAATTTGATACAATTTTCTAGCACACAAATTCTGCCAGAATCATTTGTATTGCATAAAAAAAACACATCTGCGTTTCACCTGTGTCTGTTTTTAATTGGTTGACCTGCCAATTTCTGATTTTCCTACTTTTTATTTCTATTCCTTGCTTTGAAGCTGTCTTGTCCAGGTTTGTTATTAATAAATACAATGTAAGGTATTAATCCTCATTCCTTGCCCCTAAAAATCAATCTGAAGCCAGGGGGGGGGGCTGAGTGATAGCTGCCCCCGGAGCAGACCCATCCTATCCCAGTAAACAATTGTATTATCTCTCACCTGCTGTGGGTTCTGTGTTTACTGTGATAATTACAAGTGGTGTTGGATCACTCAGTGAACTGTGGGTAATTAAGTGCAGCCAGTTTTCTCTCTAGCTCTGTGTGGATGGTTTGACAAGCTTGTAGTTGTGAGGCTATTTCCTCCTATCTCCTAGGGAGGGAACTTCTGTATTATTTAGGAGTAGTGTACATTAATCCTAAAATATTACCTCTCACCTTGTGGTGAGTGACAGAAGAATGAAGAAATCTAATTTGCACTTTGATATAATGAATGAAACTATATGGAGAATGAAAACTTTGATGCAGATTACAGGTTTGTTCTTTATCTATTTTTTTAGTGTTTTAACCAACTTTTAACCCGTTCTATAACCCAGGGGTGTCATGAATAGTTCACCCCATTCCCACATGTCTTTTTTTTTTTTTTTTTTTTTCTCCCCCCCCCCCCCCCCCCACGTTCTAGACAGAATGCAAAGTGATCCCACCACTCTGATAACTGCAGTTGTGAGAATTATTGATCTCGGTTAGCAGTATAATGTAAGCAGGATTTCCTGCCGCTGTGATCGTGTGAACAGCGGCCATGCGCAGACACAGGAATCCATGGACCTGATGCTCTCCTGATTTCTTACTTCTGATTCCTCAAGTCCCTTCTGTCCTGAAAGGCTTCAGCTAAATCGTCCTCGAAAGGAATCGGTCCCTAGTTTATACAAAAACATCACATGGAGTACCTACTACCCACGTGTGGGCACAAGAGGGACATTGGGAGAGGGGAAGAAATATTAACTATGTATACTCCGTTACTTGGCATAAGAGTTAGACCTGATATATGTTTGTGTTCTACAAAGGTATACCTGCTTGAACACAGGTGTGTTGTTAATACATACCCTTCAAACCTGATCTGATACAGACCCTAGTAGTAAAAATTATAGTACCATCATGTGTTGTGGTTCTGTGCAACGAGACGACAACATTCTCTGTTTATCAGGTTCTTGAAGACCAGAGTTCTCCTCAATGATTCATTTGGGTTCTATTGGATATTGTCTTTCAGTGGTATTCTCTACATAGTCACACACTACAAACTCAACGTATAAATAAAATGGCTAAAAATCAGTGTAAGAGCTATTGCAATGCTGGAAAATATCATACATGTTTGAGCTGTATCCATATTCGATATTGGTGAGGGTATTTCAGACACCTGCGCTTGTTTATAACCCCTGTGTAGTCACAGCTAAGACGTGTGGGCATAATTTGACCTTGGTTCCTTTTTATACTATATTTAGTTCTAGCTAGATTAGAAATTGTACAACTCAATTTTAACTCTTTTTTTTTTTTTGTTGACTTTGTATTATTGTTTAAAATGTGTCTATTTTTTTGCAAGTTGTTGGGAAGCCTTTCTTTAAGGCCGGAGTGGTAAGGGTTAACTGGTTCACACAAGCTCAGAGGAACTAAAAGCCCAGATTTGGGGCTGTCCATTCCATTAATTAAAAAAACAAAATAAAAAATGACATAATTTTAAATATTTTTGTTTTTATAAATATTGGCTATTAATAAAAAAAGCTATATCCTAAGAAAAAAGAATTTTTACATTTACTTTACTAGTAGGGAAAACACCAATTTTCACTAGAAATAAGGCTTTTTTCTCCTAAACAGACCATTATATATCCTTAAGAAAAAACATATCACTCACATAATTAGGGAAAAATGCAGAAACAATCTTCCTTCCCAGGCTTTCCTATTCTGGCTGGATAGAAATATCAACTGTAAAATTACTTCTAGTTTTGTGCATGTTTCAGGTGACTATAAAGGGAGTTTTGTCGGATGTGAATATAGGGGCACCAGGGGGTATCTTTACTAAACTGCAAGTTTGAAAAAGTGGCGATGTTGCCTATAGCAACCAATCAGATTCTAGTTATTTATTTAGTACATTCTACAAAATGACAGCTAGAATCTGGTTGCTATAGGCCCCCTCCCCTCCTGTCTCCATACCTGTTCTTCCGCTCCGTCCCTCCCTTAGGATGTAAGCTCGTATGAGCAGGGCCCCCTCCCCTCCTGTCTCCATACCTGTTCTTCCGCTCCATCTTTACTGCATATGACTGGCCGGAGTTTCTGAAGTATTGGTACTTTTTGTTCATTGTTCTGTATGGTTTCACCCTGTATAGTCTACTGTTAGTACTGTGTGCGGCGCTGCGGATACCTTGTGGCGCCTAACAAATAAATGATAATAATAATATAGGCAACATCTCCCCTTTTTCAAGCCTGCGGTTTATTAAATACACCCTCGGGTCTTAAACACAATGCTCTGGTCCCCCCCCCCCTCCTCCCTTCAATTTATTTTCCCTCTTGCCTCTAGCTTTGCTGCTACAGGTGCACTCTTAAAATGCCCTCTGTATATATTTAAATGGGATGGTTGAAATTAAAAAAAACAAAAAAAAATCCCTCTGGGGAGGTTGGTGGCAAAAATGTAATTGTCATGGATTCCATGACAGTATTGATACTAGTGTGATTGCCTCCCATTTGTCTAATGTTCTACATGCTTATTGTTTCATCACAGGGGTCAGATGTCAAGTAATCCCAAAATAGTCCCTAAAGTCAGATATGAACCTGTACACAGGCCCGGCGCTCCCATTAGGCAAGGTTAGGCACTTGCCTAGGGCGCCGGGCTCTGGTGGGCGCCCTCCAGAATGAAAATTACTTTAAAACTGTGCGGCGACCGCTGACCATACCTGTCACGGCCGCCACACAGCATTCTAATGCACGGGGGAGGGGGGAAGAGGCTATTGCTCACCACCGCCGCCTCTCTGCTCCGTCTCCTCCCC
Source organism: Mixophyes fleayi (assembly GCF_038048845.1). Taxonomy (NCBI): domain Eukaryota; kingdom Metazoa; phylum Chordata; class Amphibia; order Anura; family Limnodynastidae; genus Mixophyes; species Mixophyes fleayi. The sequence continues at coordinate 28,761,810 of NC_134402.1, read as the reverse complement.
TCCACTCACTAGTGTCAGTGAGTGGAGTGGAGGGGAGGAGACGGAGCAGAGAGGCGGCGGTGGTGAGGCAAGGAAAGACAGGGTGAGGAGGGCGCCGTTTTTGAGGGGGGGTGGGCGGCGCCGATTTTTTTTTCAAAATGCCTAGGGCGCCATGGACCCTAGCCCCGGCCCTGCCTGTACAGGGAAAATCTTGTTTTATTTTACTGTCCCCAAAACCAGGGGGTAAATGTATCAATGCCCGGATTCTTCAACTCCGGCGAGATCAGCGTCTACAGCGCTTAAATTTAAAGCGGCGCTGCCTTGTAAAGGGAAACTTCCCTTTACAAGGCAGCACCGCTTTAAATTTAAGCGCTGTAGACGCCGATCTCGCCGGAGTTGAAGAATCCGGGCATTGATACATTTACCCCCAGGTTGGGATTGATTGACTGGTTTCTACACACAGAACAGTCATTCACTAAACCTTCTGTTCACCTCGACCTCTAAATAATGTAGGACAAATCTGCACTTAAATGTAACTGTATGCAGCCAAGCATCATTCTATAGCCCTACTGCAATATTACTTGTCTCAGGCTAAAATTAATCCTATGCCCAGTACTGGATTCCTTTGCCCAGCTACATAATCGTTTTTTCCTAATAAAAATATTAGTAATAATGTCCCAATTGCTGTTACAATAAGGATCATACTAATGTAATATTTTGAAAGATAATACGAATAAAGGTCCTCACTCTTTTGTATATGGTTTAAAAACTGAATTTAACAAATAATAAGCCTAACGAGCTGGTTGAGGTGGAAGAAATATATTACAGGTTGAAGAAGGAAACCAGAGGAAAAAAGTCATTAATGCAAATGTAATGGCATATTTTGCAAATTGTGTTTGAGTGCGTTTTGTGGCTGTTATGGTGTATGCTTTATAAAGCTGGTTTATTGACTGTCGGCCGTATTGCATATCCATTGGTTTCCATTGCAGAACGTAACCTACGGTTTATCACGCAAAGCCAGTTTGCTTAGCATGTAATTTAATCTTCTGCTCGAAAGCTTCCCCATTACTTGGTTATCACAGAATTATTCTTTAATAAAAATGTATGCCTTGTGATCTATATTTTATTAATTTGGTGAGTCAGTTTATCGATTGTCACAGATGCTATGAATGTATAATTTGTCATAGTTATTGGCCGACTGTCAGGTTTTACTACCACTCCGGAGCGTGGATTTTTGAGGGCACCTTGCAAATAATTCTTACCTGATCTGGTATAACTGTCCTTTGGGAATTAGCAGAGGTAACATTTGTATTTGCCTTTCACTGGCAGTTTTTATAAATTCAAATATTAATGCTGAATAATAAAAGAAATTGACAGGATATTATTTGTATCACCTGACTGGAGAAGGAAATGTTTCCTAATCTATTCGTATCAGTCATCACATATTTGTGGGGGGGGGATAAAAGTTGAGATTTGCCAAACTGGTGCGCCTTTCAATACACTGTATTGCATCTAACACTTATTTGTAAGAGGACTGAGCAGGAGGAACTTAATTTTTTTTATTTTTAGTTTTTGTCCTATTTAAAATGTATTCTCTTCCTGGGGGTATTTGACATATTGAACGGTCTTGCTGTAGTGAGCAGCAGAGCATAAGATCTTCCTGCGCTATAAATGTTCTCCACGTTGCAATGCTAAACATTGGTCTGTAATCTTGCCCTATGGAAATCAATAAAGAAGGTGGGTGTTGTAACATTATAAAGCTCACTATATCCTGCCTCCCTTTTCAGCCTAGCTCATACTTGTCTGGTTTCGAGATCCTGGATAGGAGGTCAAGTGGAAGGTGCAGGCGTGGCACCAAAAATCGGGTCATTTTGGCCCCTCAGTGAAATTTTGCAATTGCCACGCTGTGGGGAACGAGACCGAAATGTCATGAGTTTCCCCATTGAAGCCCTCAACTTCATTAGGAAGTGAGCGGAATCTGGGAGAAAGGCCTGGTCTTCAGTGGGTACAGGAAAACTACTTGAAGTCTTTCAATGTTGACTTGTCGGCTCTAGCACCGCTGACCAATGAAAAACTCCTGCTCCTCCTATGCCACACCCATGATTTTCACTTTATTGCTAGGGGACTGGGGTAAATGAATACAATTTTTTTTTCTAGGTGGTAGTGCAGCTTTAAGCTTAAACAATCATCTTATTTTATAATCCTTTGTTTTTGCTGTGAGCTCTATTATCTGCGGGGTTGGCTGTCCAAGTTGAACCTTGAATCAGTTAAATTCAATTACATTTTGAACTGGTTTGGATAAATAATTCACTATTTTAGAAAAAATATAAATATCCAAAGAGAAATGACATTATATAAATGCTACATTCCCCAAGTCTTCAGGACACTGTCCTATCCTGGTTCTTACCCTACTCATCCCTCTTTCAGGAGTCTTTGCATCAAACTTATTTTACACTTAAAAGATGTGGGAATGGCCGTTTCCGCAATGCATGAAGCTGTGATGAGCTTTGCACTGCACAGACAGATAACGCCATCCGGAGATGGCGTTATCTGTCGTTCCCTAAGGGAATCTGCTAAAGCCTCTCTGGCTTTGCAGAATCCGGTACAGTGGCACTTTCTCCTGTTACCGTATAAAACAAGGACATACAAGGTAGACAAAATAAATACAGGCATGAAAATAAAGGTTATAGAGGACCCTGCTCATTAGAGAGCTTACATTCTAAGAGGAAGAAAGCGCAGCTGAAACAAGAGGAGCAAATGTGTCTCACAGTGGAGATTAAGACAGTTGTGAGGGTGCATTGGTGTGAATAGTATCATCGGGGATAAGGTCACCTCTTTAAAAAAAAAAATAAAAAAAAAATCGTTTTTATTAGTCTTGTCCGTATAAAAACACACATTGTATTCTGTGATACTCTCTATTTAGCAAAAGATTTTAAACGTAAATGACTCCGACCAGAGCTGAAACTGAAGTTGGCGCAAAATATAATTTCCTTTATCATTTGGAGTCCCACAAGGCTCAGCCCTAGGTGCTCTGCTCTTTATCTATACCACTACTCTTGGAAAATTAATGAGTTTCTTTAGATTTCGGTATCCTGTCCATGTGTATAATAAATACCCAAATTTATCCTCTCTGGATCTCTCTCCATCTTTGTTACCTTACTAAATGTCTTTCTTCCATATCACCCTGGTTGCCCTCTGGCCACCTCAAATTCAATCTTTCATAATAATGAGTTAATGATATTTCCTGGGACAGATGGGTGTAACGGTGTGGCTATATTTTTGCTTCTTATTGGGGGGGAAAAAAACGCTACTTGCCACACATTGAATTCTGCGATACTCTCTCTATTTAACAAATGTCTTGAAACCTAAATGTGTCCGTTCAGAGCGGATGTTACTTGGAAAGAGTTTGAAGGGGGAGCTTTTGTTTTCAGAATTGTAGGAAACGAAAGTATTCAAATTCCCCCAAATATTTCTTTACTATGAATTAACTTTTTTTTTTTCCAGCAGAGAAATGTACAATGCCGTGATTAGCTACGGTTTGTTGTGCCTCATTAGATTGCATCATATATTTTCTGAACAGGCAAATTTGCTTTTGATTAGTAGAAAAACTACTGAAAACCTAACAATGAACTAATTGTCTGCTGTGTGCAGCTGCTGTTTGGCATTCCTTAGAATGTCTTTCAGAAGGAGGCGCCGAGAAACTAATTGGGTTTTGAACATTTGGTGCTAAAATTAAAAGAGCAATCCTTTTTCAAATAAGTGGCTTGCTTTAATATATTGGGGCATATTCAATTGTCCACGGATTTCCTAAGAACATTGCGGGCGCGCATCTTTACCGATATTACAGTAAAAAGTAATGCTCATTTTTGCTCGCACCTCTAAGGGGTGCAAGAAAAAATTAGTGTTTCCTCTATTAAAATTATATATATATGTTAACCCGTGCATGATACTCATGCATTCTAGTCAAATCAAGCTACTTAAGGTGTTAAAAAGGTTCTTGTCATGCATTTGGGGCTAGGCCAGGCCTCCTCAGGGGAAGAGCGTTACTTCCCGACATAAGCGCCTTTTTTTAACGTGGTTTTGTCCACATGTCACCACCTCATCATTCTTCTCCATCACCTCATCCTTCATCTTCATCGTCACATCCTTAATCTCCATCGTCTTACTGTTCTAAAACCTCTCGATACACGTTTCTGGTAAACACCTTATCGCTGTGCTCAATCAGTCTTCCTTGAAGGGCAGTATTCATAACCTGCACTTTCACATCACTGCTTCTCCATACTCGTGAAAATGCGACATACAATTGTCCATGACCAAATACGGGCTCTGGTAAATAAATACCCACACGGTCAAGAGTTTGAGCCCTCAACTGGTAAATTTAGCCTTTACTTCCCCACCCACGGGGGGAAGGGGGGATGATGGAAGTTAACTGACTTCACTATTATAATTTTTTTGTCAAATAATGTCATTATACCAAATTTCAGGTCAATTGGATGAGCCCTTTCTGAGAAAATAGTTTTTTCCACACACACACACACACACACACACACACACACGCCGCTAGGCTTATATATATTAGATTATAATTCTGATTTCTCTCTGTGTGAGGTGTCTTGCGGATATTTTAAAAATTGAATCTGCCCCATTGGATCCAAACTGCATGTTTGTTAATACAACATGTTACCCGTGAGCCTTTGTCTACATGGTCCAACAATGCCTGGCGTCCCGTTAAATGATGTTTGGTAGCAGACACTGCACAGCCATGGGACTGTCTGACCTCCCTTTCCTACTTCCTTCTAGTGTTACCTTCTCCGCAGGTGTTGGCTCTGTGCATGGTTCAATCCCTGGCTGATGCAGCCGTGCTCTAGGCAGCTTGGTGATGTCACAGTTGTGTTGAGAGATGGTGTTCAGTGCTGCCTTTGGAAGCATGTTGTGCAGTGGACTATGGGAATTGTAATTTACTTGTACGTCTTGCTATAGTATTACTGCACGTTGACCGGCCCTCACTACCAATGTTCGTGCTTCATTTATTTTTCTTTATTTTCTTTGGAGTATTTTAAATTGGTCATCTTAAATTTTAAAGGGCTGTTGCTATGCAGCAGTATTGCATCGTTATCGGTGATTCAACATAATGATAAACTGGCTTATGACTTCCAAAACTCAACGTCTAAGCATAGTAGCATTGTAATCAGAAATGTGTTTTTATATTTGTGTAGGAGCATAATCTTCATGATCGAATTGGAAATATACACAACAACAACGAGAAACAAACCAAAACAATATTTTTTTAAAGCTATTTACACATTCAGATTCACTGACCCTATAAATAAGACCCACAACATGAATATAGTACATTGAGCATTATACTGCAACACATATGCATGATGTGCTTTTCTCAAATTGCAATTCACCCTTGCAACCTGTAAGACATTCTTGCAGAATGCAGAAGACCCCAACCTGACAAGTCAGTTGTAGATCAGTGATGGGCAATCTGATATACTTAAAACTTCAAAAGATATCTTTTTTTTTATTTTATTTTTTTCTCTGCACCACTACATCATTCGCTCTAACCCGCCCTCACGTACCCCCTCAGATCTCGCCCTTACCTTGTCACTCAGTCTGGAGCACACAGAGGAATGAGGGAGACACATGGTGAAGACGGCACAGTGCTCCCTACTCCGGTAATTGGGGGACCTACCGGACCACCCTGCGTTGTACAGAGAAAGTCACATGATGTTTAAGCTGCCTGGTCCCTTCATGATTAGTAATTCTTTGCTCTATGACGTAAAGCAGAGAATAAGTCGGATCAGGGGCATAGAGCTGCAGGTAAATGCTCTCCGGGCCGCTGGTTACCCATCACTGCAACGTGTTTTTGGGTAATGTGTGTTTTGTTTTACCTTCAAAAGTATCGGTCTTGTGCGTATAAAGTAGAGATGGGCGGGCTCGGTTCCCCGAGATCCGAATTCATCCGAATTTAGCCTATCCGAGTACCGAGTTGAGCAGGCTCGTTACACTCCCGCCCATTCGGATTCGAAATTGAGGCAAAACGTCATTGTGACGTATTCGTATTACTAAGCCCGGTTCTCGCGAGGTTTGAAAAGCATAAATATCAGCCTCCACAGCAATCCATCGCCATTTGACAGAGGAAGAGAGCAGGGTTAGGTCACACTGGCTAGATCAGCGCAGGGACAGATCAGTATTTGGACACATTATTGTTTGTATGCAATACCATTGTAATCTTAATATCAGTTGTTCCAGCAGTAAGAGGAGGATAGAGGAGTGTTTTTTGTTTTTTTTTGTGCAGTTTAAGGCACGCCAAGTGCTTTTGGGGTGTCCCCCATTCTTTTGCATTAATTTTTCTGACTGTCAAGTCATATTTGTCAGCAGTATCTAAAACAATTTGTAGCACTACAAGTGCTTTGGGCTCATAATGGATTCAAAGCAATCCACATATGAGCAGAATCAGCAACCAGGTTCTGTCACCAGTCCTGGTGGTAGCCTTTCCCAGATGACGTACTGGGAACACTATGTCAAACTACAGTCTTTTGAAATCCGTCAAAAAAACACACACCAAATATTTTTTTTTTACCATGTTGAAGCGAAAAAGAAGTGTAATTGAGGAAAAGTTAACTGCTGATTTTAAAAAAAAAAAAAAAAAAAAAAAATGCCAACATGCCATTCTACACATGCAGTGGCAAAGAAAGAATGAGACCTTCGCCTCTATCTATTAGTGGCAGATCCAAAAATGTTACTGAGCCGCCTTCTTGTACGGACACTCGTGACCAAGCAAAACCAAGTAATTTGGAGTCTAAAAGTGGTGCACAAGTACTGTTACGCGTGAAAGCCGAGATGCAAGAAAACAGTAAGGCATTAGAGGATAATGTATGCTCTGAATCAGAAATGACACCAATCCCTGTGGAGAGTCCATCCACCAGTGGTATGTCTAATCGTGAGCATTCTGTTAGTGACAGTGTACTCATAAAGAAGGTTCCTTTCAGCAGTTCTGCTGATGTGTGCCTTAACAGCCCGAGTGTAGCCAGTGATACACCAATTGAGGATGCCACTTTTGAATTAGAAGAGGATGAGAGGGGAGATTTGTGTAGGCGACGAGGGCACAAATGATGATGTTGATGATTATGATGCAGACAGATACCAAATTGCCTTTCTCAATTTCTATTTATATTCTAGACTTTATAATGGCTGAATAGTTTTCTATTTTACTCTTAGTGGAGAGGGGGCCTGATGCAGACAGATACCAAACTACCTTGGTCCATTTATTTTTACTTTCTAATTCTACAGTCTATGCAGGCTGCTTTTTTTTCTATTCAACTACAAGTGGAGGGTGTAATATACACCCAAAGACGATGGTTACATTGCCAATAATCAAAGATGGAGGAGGTAGACAATCAGGTTTGTCTGTATAATTTGCAGGCAAGTGTTCGAATTAAGGACGGCCTACCAGGGATTAAACAGTTTTTTTCATAATTTATTAGCTTTAGAATTACCTCACTTATCCAAGAAACTGGTGGAGCACTAAATTAGGTTATTTTAGACTAAAAAAAATTTGTATTTTTTACAAAAATGGCAAAACAAAACCAAAACGCGCAATGATGGTTTGGCACAACCAAAACCAAAACACAACGATAATCCAGATTCAAAACCAAAACACGGGGGTCAGTGAGCATCTCTAGTATAAAGATGCAGGTCTTGGAGTTGCCTGAGTACTACAAGGTGTTGTACATCTGTACATGTCTTAACTCGATCTCTGCCCACTAGATTTTGTAATTATGTACTCTGCCAGAATAGTACTGCTGGGATTCACAGAAGATTCTATGACCCTTATTTCTATGGTCACAATAATGAAACAAAATAGGCCTAGCCTATTTCTTGGGCAACTATTGACTTTATTACAGGTAAACTTTGAGATTTATAAAAACGATCAGGAGGAAATTAGACAGAATCAGTGGTAGAAGTGGGGTGTATACGGTGGTATGTCATACCGCCACTTCTCCTACTGCCTTCATTGTAACACTATCACATTCCAGTCACTTACATTATATATACAGTATATACAGTGGTGGAAGTGGGGTGTATACGGTGATATGTCATACCGTCACTTCTCCTACTGCCTTCATTGTAACACTATCACATTCCAGTCACTTACATTATATATACAGTATATACAGTGGTGGAAGTGGGGTGTATACGGTGATATGTCATACTGCTACTTCTCCTACTGCCTTCATTGTAACACTATCACATTCCAGTCACTTACATTATATATACAGTATATACAGTGGTAGAAGTGGGGGTGTATACAGTGGTATGTCATACCGTCACTTCTCATACTGCCTTCATTGTAACACTATCACATTCCAGTCACTTACATTATATATACAGTATATACAGTGGTAGAAGTGAGGTGTATACGGTGGTATGTCATACCGCCACTTCTCCTACTGCCTTCATTGTAACACTATCACATTCCAGTCACTTACATTATATATACAGTATATACAGTGGTAGAAGTGGGGGTGTATACGGTGGTATGTCATACTGCCACTTCTCCTACTGCCTTCATTAAAACTCACATTCCATTCACTTACATTTCCATTACATTTTTCATACCATCATTTCTAAATGTCCACTTAGACCATTGGATAGAATTAAATGTATTAAAAACAAGACATGGCTGCAGGGAATGCAGAAAGCCCTAATACTCATAGCTGTAACAGTTGCAGAAGGAAAGTGCCAGAGATCAGCGTGAACTCTGACGCAATATTGCTTTAATAAAGAGATTAGGCTACTAAGCCGAAACCTAGCACTGCTTGACCAACAGGAAGAAATGTTTCAATGTGGATGGCTCATGTATTCTGCTTTAGATAAGCTAACAGACTTCCAAAGGACTGTGAGAGAGGGACAAAGCTTTAAAATAGATACACTAGTGGAGACCTTTTACATACCTGTCCTACAGCTAACGAGTGACTGGGGACAATAACTGGTTGGCTATGTGCAGGTAACTCTAGTCTCTGGTGCAGGAAAGGTCTTAGCTGGGAAAGGCGCAGCAGTGTATTGAGGTCAGCTCACAGTGAAGTCATAAGTTATTTCAAGGAGAATGAGGATTTTTTGGCAGCAACATTGCAGAGTGCATTCCCATGTTCTCGGTTACCCAATCAAATGTCAGTGGTCTCGTTGCCTACATGACTTCCAGCTATGCCTACTGTGGCATTATCCATGATTTGCTTAGAAATCAAAGTGAAATCAGCCTGCAAAGGTACCTCCAGAGGCATGGCTGTATGTGATATGCCACAACTGGCCCTAGGGTAAAGATTTTCACACTCCTGTGGATATAACTGTTACAACTGGTTCCCAGTTTGGATCTTGGTGCAGGACTTTTGAAGCACAATCGATATAAAGGAATTTATCATGTGGTCTCAGGCTTCCGTTCCCCACTCACTTCTACTGTTAGCAGTAGCCCAACCTGGAAGAATAATTATTTTTCTTTCTAGCCAATCGGAATGCAACACCCCCTAACTTCGGCGCAGTCTCTCCACAAAGTCCTTTTGGTCTGGGTATGTATGGACATGGATGTAATGATCCCCAGGGGTGACTTGGGAGCTCTGTAACCACACATACACACTTTGCACAACTGTGACACACAAGATCGTTCTTTAAATATTTTTATTTTATATAAATCTGAAAATATATATTTTAAATAGATGTACAATTAGGGAATAAATTAAGCACAAACGCTTTTTTGAGGTTCTCATTATAGATTATTTAAATTTTGATGCTAGATAATTTCGATATTATGCCATTTTCAATAGACTACAAAATTCTCTTTATAAATCCTACTCACAATAAAATCACTAATGCCTATATACAGTCAGGTCCATAAATATTGGGACATCGACACAATTCTCATATTTTGGGCTCTATACACCACCACAATGGATTTGAAATGAAACTAACGTGTGCTTTAACTGCAGACTTTCGGCTTTAATTTGAGGGTATTTACATCCAAATCAGGTGAACGGTGTAGGAATTGCAACGGTTTCTATATGTGCCTCACACTTTTTAAGGGACCAAAAGTATTCCCTCAAATTAAAGCTGAAAGTCTGCAGGTAAAGCATATCATTTTTTTGTTTCATTTCAAATACATTGTGGTGGTGTATAGAGCCAAAAATATGAGAATTGTGTTGATGTCCCAATATTTATGGACCTGACTGTATAGATCATATCGCCAGACATTACTGCGTAATAGCCTAAAAGTAATACTAAATTATGCTCCTCACTTAGAATAAATATGCACTAATTAATATTATAACACACTTAAAAATGTACAGTTCACAGTATTGATTCTTGCAATATCCCACAATTCCTTGCCAGGCTTTCAATGGTTCACCGCTAGTCATATAGTGATTTTCATTTTCTTCAGATTTATATCTAAATTCCTTATCACTAATGATGCAGAATATATCATTTTATATAAATCTCAGTCTCTGAAATAAGCGTGTTTACCGATGAAGATGATATATTGCATGGATTTAAAACAGTCTCTGAATTTCCTGACAAAGGTGTTAACTCTCTTTTCCTTTCACTTTAGGTTTTTGTTATGCAAGTATAATGAAGTATAATGTATAATGAAGTTCTCAGGTTTACTCACAAGCACCAGGGTTTGATTATACAATTGCTGCTTTTCTTACTTTCTGCTCCTAGAGGGTTTTATTCCATAAATGTTTCTTGTCACCGCCGCTTTCTCTTCATAGATAATCCTCTTTACATACTGTATATTTTTACTATATGATACTTCTTGTCCCAAACGTGGATCTCCACAAATACAGCATTTTACATATACATCTCATTGATAGATACATCTCGATAATATATATTTTGGCTTCTTACAGATTGGTCTCAATTATTTATTTAATTTTCCTCCTCACATAGGTTTTACTGGACAACAGGGTGAGGGAGAGAGGAGTCAGACCTATCATTCCTCTTCCCTCTGTAACCGACACATTCACTTGTTCTTTCCGGCCGCCAGGGACTCTGGAATATGTAGTCCCAGCCTGCGTCGGCTTACATATTTATCTCCGCTTAGCGGATGTTACAAGTAAACAAAACATGAACATTAAAAGGAATAATATTTTTGAAGGTTGTAGGATGTAGCACATGGTATAATAGGTCTGCATTGGTTGGTTGCCATAGGCAAACCAAGGGGGGGGGGGGGTTTCCTAGTGCCTGTAAACCCCCCTCCAAGCCTGGGGCACTGTAAAAATGAAGTGGCTGGAACCTGCTCCTGCTTCACACAGCTCTGCTTGAAAAGGGAGAGCTGCGTGCAGCTAACAATAGTGCATGCAGCATTGCCCATGTATATTATGGGGACAGGAGGAGTTGGAGAGCAGCCAAGCACTGTCTAAAATTATAGCCACGCCTCCATGCATGCTGGCAACGCCCACTGGTGGCGTGGTGTGGAAACCCCTCTCTACAAATCCTGCGTTTGCCCCTGGTTGCTTAGTGTTTTACCTACTAATCCAGCTTGCTATGCTTTGTTTGAGATATATTTGTTTGTGTTCATGTAAACTCTTATGTGTACATACAACACATGTCCCATCTGCACATAAATATGGTGGTTTTGGGGAGAGGGGGAACCTGGAATTTGTAAGTCAATAAGCACTGAGTTGATTAGTTTAATAAACCTTTATTTTCCTCTCATGATTTAAAGCACATCTGTATTTTTGCTCCTTTTGCAAAAAAAAAGCCATTTCCCTGCAGCCATCCACTCATCCATTTACTGCTGGAAAATGAGGATTATTGCCTGGAGGAAATATTATGTAGATGCCATTAATGAGAGCAGTATATTACAGGTATTTAAATAGGATATGAACAATTTTTTTTGTCATGTTATTTTGCCATCTTGCTGCATGTGTTGTTCGTGCTTGTGTTTCTAATCTTGCATAGTACAAGCAAATCGCCTCTGTGTTGTACAGTACCATAGAGACTACAGATAACTACTGACCAAAGAACATAGAAAAATGTTATGAAACCCCCAGTTTGTAAAGTAAGATGTCTTCGCCCCTCTCATATTTAATGATCTCTCTTTGCATCGGTCTTAAGTTGGGTACACACCTATGCAATCCTACTTCAGATGCAATTTCTGTAATGAGTTCACCAACGATTGAAAGTCCCGATGAGCGTGGCGATACATGGGTACACACCTACACGATTTACCTTCAGACCTGTGATCTCCATCTCTCATACCCATCAGCTGAAAATATTGTGACTCTACACATATGTCTATACTGCTGCAATGTGTTGGTGGAACCATCAGCGCAAGTGTTGGGCAGACGGTTGTGAGTGTGTTCACACTTCCACATTTGCCCTGTTATGTACGGCTAGTCGCTATCCAATGACGATTGTCCACTTCAAATAATGTGGTTCCAAATCACAATGCGATTTAATAGCAAAAAGCAGCAGAGTAACAATTCAATAAAATGAGTACAGCCGATTACATACGCAGGCGCCCTGGATCCAGCTTTAGTCATTCAGTCTGTGGTTGAGAAGACTGTCTGTTGGCCCCAGAGCCCCTGCTTATATACAGTTAGTGATACAGTGAAAACCATAGGAATGACTTGCCATGTTTCCATAGGTTCAGGCTTCAGGACTGCCCAGTGAAATGCAGGTTATTGGCCAGTTCAAACGATGCCCTCCAAGGGTGGGGGTCAGCTCTCCAACTGATGCATACTAATCTTCCCGCCGAAAGCTGGTTCAAACTGGTCTATTTGCATTACACACACAATACCATTCTGATCATTTATTCCCTATAATCCATATTTTGCATACGCAAGGTGCGATCTCTTTGGCGATTGAACCAGACATCTGAGGATAAATAGGGGATTAGAATACTAGACATGATGTTTCCTGTATCCTGAACCTTAGATCTCAAAGTGTATATAACATTATAATAGGCAACTATAAACTCTGCTACATTTCATTATAAATAACTGTGTTGGAACTATTTTTAATATGAACTAATTAAAAGTGTATGTGTTCGTGTAAACGTGTGCGGAAGTGTTCGCATGTGTTGTGGTTAATTACGCTCTTCTTCGCCGTAGCGTGCTATTCGCATAATTTCAGACAAAGACAATCAGATTGCTAGATATTGATTTGAAATGACCATATCCAATTATTTGACTTCGACAGCCCAACATGGTTCCATCATTAATCGTTATTTTTAAGAAGTTTATAAAACATAATCAACAGATGTGATGTCCCTTTGTTATGATGAAACCTGATTGTGGGAGCGTACACACTCTTGCAATATTTGACCAAATGGTCATAAATCGTGCGATCTGCATGATTATTGCATAGGTGTGTGCCCAGCTTTAGCAAGGAATGTGTTCTCTCTGCCTGACTCCTACAATTGGCCTGTTCAAGTGCCGCCATCTCGCCCTGCAATTTTGCAGAAAACTATGCGCCAGTGCAAATTAAGATGTGTGATGTTGGCAAAGAGGATTTGCATAATTTAAGTAATGTCCTAAGTAACAATGAGCGGAATCGGATTATCGCAATCCGAGCCCACCCGAACAGTGCGGATCCGAGGGCGATCCGAGCACTGTTCGGGTATTTCCGCTGCTGAGAGAAACTGAAAACGAGGCTATGAGTCCAAATCCCGCCGTCGGATCTCGCGATACTCTGATTCTATAAATTCTCCGCTTGCCGCCGCCATCTTCACTCGGGCATTGATCAGGGAAGCGGGAGGTTGGGTTTTGTTAGTGGTGCTGTGTCCTGTGCTCTGTCCTGCTGAGTCCAGTGGTGCTGTGTCCTGTGCTCTGTCCTGCTGAGTCCAGTGGTGCTGTGTCCTGTGCTCTGTCCTGCTGAGTCCAGTGGTGCTGTGTCCTGTGCTCTGTCCTGCTGAGTCCAGTGGTGCTGTGTCCTGTGCTCTGTCCTGCTGAGTCCAGTGGTGCTGTGTCCTGTGCTCTGTCCTGCTGAGTCCAGTGGTGCTGTGTCCTGTGCTCTGTCCTGCTGAGTCCAGTGGTGCTGTGTCCTGTGCTCTGTCCTGCTGAGTCCAGTGGTGCTGTGTCCTGTGCTCTGTCCTGCTGAGTCCAGTGGTGCTGTGTCCTGTGCTCTGTCCTGCTGAGTCCAGTGGTGCTGTGTCCTGTGCTCTGTCCTGCTGAGTCCAGTGGTGCTGTGTCCTGTGCTCTGTCCTGCTGAGTCCAGTGGTGCTGTGTCCTGTGCTCTGTCCTGCTGAGTCCAGTGGTGCTGTGTCCTGTGCTCTGTCCTGCTGAGTCCAGTGGTGCTGTGTCCTGTGCTCTGTCCTGCTGAGTCCAGTGGTGCTGTGTCCTGTGCTCTGTCCTGCTGGGTCCAGTGGTGCTGTGTCCTGTGCTCTGTCCTGCTGGGTCCAGTGGTGCTGTGTCCTGTGCTCTGTCCTGCTGGGTCCAGTGGTGCTGTGTCCTGTGCTCTGTCCTGCTGGGTCCAGTGGTGCTGTGTCCTGTGCTCTGTCCTGCTGGGTCCAGTGGTGCTGTGTCCTGTGCTCTGTCTTGCTGGGTCCAGTGGTGCTGTGTCCTGTGCTCTGTCTTGCTGGGTCCAGTGGTGCTGTGTCCTGTGCTCTGTCCTGCTGGGTCCAGTGGTGCTGTGTCCTGTGCTCTGTCCTGCTGGGTCCAGTGGTGCTGTGTCCTGTGCTCTGTCCTGCTGGGTCCAGTGGTGCTGTGTCCTGTGCTCTGTCCTGCTGGGTCCAGTGGTGCTGTGTCCTGTGCTCTGTCCTGCTGGGTCCAGTGGTGCTGTGTCCTGTGCTCTGTCCTGCTGGGTCCAGTGGTGCTGTGTCCTGTGCTCTGTCCTGCTGGGTCCAGTGGTGCTGTGTCCTGTGCTCTGTCCTGCTGGGTCCAGTGGTGCTGTGTCCTGTGCTCTGTCCTGCTGGGTCCAGTGGTGCTGTGTCCTGTGCTCTGTCCTGCTGGGTCCAGTGGTATAAAAGAATTAGTACTGCAATATTTAACTACGTTCACTGTTCCTGCAGTCAAAAATTGTTAAAGTGCAAATGTCCTATTTCACCAACATAAGAGTGGGTGGGAGGGCCAAAGGACAATTCCATCTTGCACCTCTTTTTTTTTTTTTTTTTTTTTTTGCCATTATGTGCTCTTTGGGGCCTAGCTTTTGAAACTGCCATCCTGTCTGCCACTGCAGTGCCACTCCTAGATGGGCCACGTGTTTGTGCCGCCCACTTTTGTCGCTTAGCTTAGACATCCAGCTACCTCGGTGCAACCTTTTGGCCTAAAAACAATATTGTGACGTGTTCAGAATAGACTGGAAATTAATGTTATTGAGGTTAATAATAGCGTAGGAGTGAAAAAAAAAATAAAAAAAAATGGATTTTAGCACTTTTTATGCTTTTTTTTTTTTTAAAAAAAATCAGAACCCAAAACCCTAAATCAGAACCAAAACCTTGAGTGGGGTGTTTTGGCAAAACCAATCAGAACCCAAAACACGAAAAGTGGCCGGTGCACACCCCTAGTCCTAAGCAGTCAAGTCCGTTTATCTCTGGGCTCTGCTGAAAAATGAAACAATTACTATGCACGATTTGTATTTGGAGTTTAATATTTTATGGAATCTAGTTCATACTTGCCAACATTTTTTTTTCTTTTTCCGGGAGATGCCGGCTGGGACGTGGGCGTGCAGGGGGCGGGGCTGCGAAATCGCGTCATTTTGGCCCCACCCCCGTGACGGAATGACGCAAATCGCGTCATTTTACAGTGGGGGCGGGGCTAAACGCCGCGATTCCGGGTGAATCGCGGCGTTTAAACTAAATTTTTCCCCCTTCCTATCAGGGAGATTGCCACACTCGTCCGGGAGACTCTCGCAAAATGCGGGAGTCTCCCGGACAATCCGGGAGAGTTGGCAAGTATGATCTAGTTTCTACATCTGGCTGCATATTTTTGTTCCAAATCAGTTGAATGTTATACCTATTGTGGTACAGTATTGTGTTTATTCTTGTGAATTTTGCACTGGTTTGTGTGAATTTAGGGGTGTCATTTGTATAAATGCCATTGTTTACAGGTTTTGGGGGAATAATTAATGTCCTATTTAGGTTACAATCACTGGCAGCACTGAACAAATTCAGATGTTCTATTATAACATTTGCAGGAAAGCATTTTGGTTTCTAATTTTGACAATTCTAGCCACTGACTAAGCATCTTCTACCAAAATTACAGCCATCATTCCAAGCAAGAGATTTATTTTTTTGGATGGCTAATGCGTTTTCTTTTGACTCCGGATTGTGCATGCTACCAGTCTCAATTAATCAAAACGAACCCCCACAACCTTTATTGCATACTGGTAGGCTTATTAAACCTGAAAAGTGGTCCTACTGCCTTCTATGAAATACCAAATTTTACAGCACTGTAATATAATTGGGGAAGGATTGAGATGACTCTGACTCCCTGACATTCTGGGCAAGTATGCTTTATTATGTGCTGTTTTAAGGGAAGGAGTGTTTCAGCAAACAATGCCACACTGTAATGGAGAAGTGACTTCTGGGAAATACCACAGTGGTTAGCATTGCTGTGCCACAGCTGGGGTCATGAGTTAGATTCTGACCAGAGCCCTGTCTGTCTGGAGTTTGTATGTTCTCCGTGTTTGTGTGAGTTTCCTCCCACAGTCCAAAAAACATACTACTAGGTTAATTGGCCGCTGACAAAAATTGGATCCTAGAGTGTTTGTTTCGGTGGAATGGAATTTAGAATGTTGGCTCCAGTGGGACTGGTTGTAAATAATTATCTTCTGCGCAGTTCTGTGTAACATGATTGGTGCTAAACAAATAATAACGTTAAGTCCTCTCGGTCACTAAAGTGATTGACTCCTACTCTTCAGGACATCATAAATATAGGTCTCACAGACCTAAATAAAACAAGAAAAATATCCATAAGTCTGATCTGAATTTCCCACGGCAATAAAATAAAATCTCTTATCACCGTAATTTAGCAAAGAAAATAAAAATATTGGCGATACTAGATTGGTAATAGTAGAACTTGACGCTTCATCGTCCAGTCTCTACATATGTGTTGGCTGTGTTTAAAAATGGAGAAATGCAATTATAGTTTTAAATGTCTTTTCAAAATGTAAATATTTTATGTATTAAAATGCTTTTACTCAGAGCACACAAAATGGTGTTATCGCTGGAGTTAATACTTTTTGAATAGATCGAAGGTAGAATAAACCCTTTCATAAATATGCCCTATAGTCCCCGTTGCTGACATAACGTATATGTTTGACATAACCACCAAAGAGGCCATATCAAACACTAAATTGGCCTCCTCTCCTCAAAACACACCAGGCCTTCTCCACCACTCCTGTAGTTGCATGTTACAAGTATTGGTGCTATGGTGAATCCCCTATAGCACAAAACTGACTTGTACTACGCCAAACAGATAGCCAGAAGGCACGGCATCCCGTCCAGAAGCTCTGGAGTTATTGGCTGCCTGATTATGACGGGTCCAGGGGTGGATTTCAAGTTCCAGGCATTTAAACACCAATGCCCACAGGAGGTTCTACCAAGTAGTCAAAGAAATTAAAATTCCACCATTTATTCTTGAGCTAGTACATATGCCCATTGTATATGTCCAGGAAATGTAACCATACTTTTAGATCATCCTTTATTTTGCCTGAACACACCCCTAGATGTATTAATAAGGTGTTATCAAAAGATTCAGCTCACGGACATAACTCATCCAGCAATCAGTGTGTCCTAAGTGAAACTCAAAATGCCTGAGGGTAACCCTTTTTAACTAATATCTGTGTTTTCCTTATGAGACCAAATCAGAAATGTATTCACTTGTTGGTTTAAAGTCGCTTATTAAAATAATTTTATTGCACTATATTATCTTTTATGTGTTCATGCCCACATTGGAGTGCAAGCTTATTGCATTGCTAAAGAAATATTCTCTAGTACAGGTTGAAAATATTTCATGAGACTTTAAGATTTTAATATATGTATTGAGACTTTGTGGCATACATTGGACATTTTATAAAAAAATTTACGTGCTTCCTTTTTGTGTTTTTTTTTTATTGTGTTTAAACGAAGAAAGCACTTATTTAGATTTGTTTCACATTTCTAAGTGTAGTGGCACGTTTAGATAATGTAGCTACATTCTTTTGGGGGTGCTTTAATGAGATATAGTTGACTTATTGTTTAGAATGTTAATTTTGTCTGATGCAATTAGATTGTGGGATGTGTGGTATTATTGCGCTGTTTTATCATCACAACTCCTAACATCGATGCAATAAAAATCTGTGTCTGAAATACAACTTGAAATAAGATCTCATTGTGGAATGTTTTTGTAAGTGTGTGGTGACATTGTAAAAAATGAATACAATAATGATTAGATATTTGGATGAAAAAAGTAATGTAATATTCTATGTAGACTGCGGGAGGTTCTAGCATAATCTGAGTGGCTTTCAGGTTATTTTTACCGCCTAGCCAGGTACTTGGGTATGAAGGACTTATGTAGCCAAAATGAGGTTATATGACTGAGTGTATATATAGATTTATTTATTATTTTTTTATTTATTTTTTTAATCCTGTTTTAAAAAGTTGTGGAGGGACAAAAATTTTTTTTGTTTTTATATCTTCCCCCAAATATTGTGTAATACAATGATTTCCTGGCCCTCTCTCAGTACAATTTGGAACCTTGCCGCTTCATCTCCCATGGAACACTGACCTGGTTTAGCACCCGCACCCCCCCCCCCCCCCCAAATGAATCTTTCTTTCCTGTCTGAGGTAATATATCTCCAAACATGATCTATATTCCAATTACTCTGTATGATAATAAAAAAAAAAAAAAAAAAGATCTTTCTGACTGGAAAAACTGGTGCCATGACATGTCTGCAAATCTATTTTACTTCCAGAACTTATTTTATTTATTTATTTCTCCATGTCTATTTATGATGAAATGTCCCCCTCACTCCCCCTCCCTTCTGTCCTCCACAGCTGTCTTCCTGCAGCCACACCCCCAGTTTACTTTCTCCTCTCAGCCATGTCTGAGGGTGGAGGGAGGAGGGAGCTATTTTATTTATTTCCCTGCTATCTCCTTCTAACACTCCAGCCCTCTCTGTGCGGCTCAAGAGTCAGCCCCCAGCTTTTATTGGCTAACACCTATCGACGCTGGTCCGCGATTGGCTTGCCGGGAATGCTTGTACGCGCTGATTGGATGGGCTGCTCTCCCCCCTGCTTCATATTTCCACAAGCTCTTAGCATATACAGCTTGGATAAGCCCCTGAAGGTGGAGATGCAAGGTCTGTGCTATCTTCTTACGGTGTATGTGTGGGTGACAGCAGGGGAGGGGGGATGGCAGCCTGGTGCAGGGATGAGGTGGTGGTCGGGGCTGGTGTTTTGCATTCTGTGGATGGGTGATTTTTGGGCGGGGGTGGCTTTGATCCCATGCTGTGTGCATTGGATCAGGAGGAGGAGGGGGTGGATTGGGGTGGGCTTCACTCTGGGAAGGCATCATGTCACAAGCATGGGTGAGGGCTGCTCATGTGGGTGGGTACATGACAGAATCACAGGAGGGGTGGGGAGGGGGGTTGGAGGAGAGTTTGGGTTGCATGCACACCAGCACTGTATGTAAATGTTTGCTTATATGCATTGGCTATTGTTTAGCAGAAGTTTTGGGCAGCACGGTGGCTCAGTGGTTAGCACTTCTGCCTCACAGCGCTGGGGTCATGAGTTCGATTCCCGACCCACGGCCTTATCTGTGTGGAGTTTGTATGTTCTCCCCGTCTTTGCGTGGGTTTCCTCCGGGTGATCCGGTTTCCTCCCCACACTCCAAAAAAACATACTGGTAGGTTAATTGGCTGCTATAAAAAAAAATTCACCCTAGTCTCTCTCTCTGTCTGTGTGTGAATATTAGGGAATTTAGACTGTAAGTTCCAATGGGGCAGGGACTGATGTGAATGAGTTCTCTGTACAGCGCTGCGGAATCAGTGGCGCTATATAAATAGATGATGATGATGTGCATAAAGGGAATGTCTGTAGGGTGTTGATAGACATGCCAAGGACAGAGAGAGAGGCTGCTGCCAACTCATAGCCCAGCAGATTGGTATAGATGTCAGTGCATTGCCTTATGATGCTCAATAATGGACTTTTTTACCTATTATAGCACACATAGTGCTGTGCAGCAGGGAGATCTGTCGTACAGAATCAATGTAGAGGCATTGTGTGTCTGTCAGCACTGACTTTAGTTGCATTTCTGTAGTGTGTACCCAGCCTTGGGTTGTTTATCCCAGCAGCTGTCAGATTGTGGTGAACTTTTAGTCTTAACCCATTAAGGATGCTTTTAAAATTGGTGATTAATTATGTGCTACGCAGTCAGCCTGAATGGGTTGCAGCTTTATGCAGTGTGATGGGATTTAGGCTCTGGCAGCTTGTGAGTTAATCTCTTAGGCCCTTCAGCTTGTTTGAAGGCTGATCTGTTCCCATCCTGAGTTAAGGTTGCTGTAATCAATGTGTTCCCATTATTCTTGTTTTGCTTCTGAGCCATGTACAAGTCCCTCCACTGTGGCACTAGAGATCAATCCATCCAGTGTATAGGATGCATTCCCCCTACCCTCCTCCTTACCTAGTTTGGGTTACTTGTGCTATTGTTGGCTTGTTTGTTTTTTTGCAATCTGCAATTAACCCCCCCCCCCCCCCCCCCCCACCCTCTTGGTGGATTTATTGCACCTTTGCCATGCAGCTTCCACGTCTTGTGAATATTGACTGTAATTTTATATTAAGCGTGTTCCTTTTTGTGTAAGAAAATGTTACTTGCCATTTGTTTTGTAATTTAACCTGTCTCTTGGTTCAGTGAAGGGCTTAGTGTCCAGTTTGGACATTTTATGTGGGTGACAAAATTGTACGAGATCTGGACTTTCAGCTTACACTGAGGCCTTGAAGACTAATAGGGATAATATTAAAAAAAAGTCAATATTGGAGCCTAGTTGCACTTAAGGAAATTGATAAATATTGTTATGCACAGGACTACATTATAGTACTCCTGTTAAAGGGTCCCCTTTTAGAATTGCATGGTTACTCCAAAATATTAGATCCTACTAATAAATGCATAACCCTGGTCCATCTCTGACTGTTGCCACTGATTATGGTCCTGGCGGGAAGACGTTGCACTGACAGCATTTTACATAATGTTGGGTTCCAGCGTCCCTTCTCTCTCTCGTCAGCTATAACATATTACAGAATATTATAATAGACAGACACCGTATTGCACGTTATAATTGGTGATAAATGTCGGGAGAGTGCAATAAACCTGGAAATTCTGTAATTAACATCTTGCATCCAGGAGACACGAGCCGTGCAGAGTGCTGGACCACCTTTGTAAAATACTTATGGGTTGTTTTCTAGGCGGGGAAGAGTAGGTGAAAAATATCAAGTGAAGAACCCCTTTAAGTTTTTCGTTTTTGTTTTTTCCTCCTTTGCTCCCGTTATTATGGTGGCAGCACATTTGCAGTTGCGTCCCTTGGCTAACAGTGATTGACAGACAGAATATCTTTGCACTGATGTAAGGAATGTCCTTGGAACGTACTGGACAATGACCCAGAAAACACTGCTGATGTTGAGCTATGAGACAACAGTCCCTCTGGCGTCAGGAAAGCTGAACCCAAGAACTTCTTTCACACGTGAAGGATAAAATGCTTTATTTAGTCTATTTAGCAATTTAATTTTTTTCTTACTCTTCATGACAATTGCAAATGACACATCCCAATAATCTTATAATGATCTTATAAGGCGGTAGAAGATGCTGTCATGGCATCGGCCCATTAGCCAAACTGGTGTTACAGGTGGCAGTCTATCCTGCAGAAACTAAGAAAAAGGGCTTTTCTTATAATAACTGTAATGAGTATATAATTGGTTGGTGGGGAGTGGTAGAGCAAAGGCCCCCTGACTAAAGTCCTCTTATTGTAAAGAGTGGATTTAGTGAAAAACTTTTTATGACTTCATTTTTTAAGGGTTAAAGTTGGGTACACACTGCAGAAAATTACTACAGATGCCATTTCTGGAATGATTTTTCCAACGACAAAGTCCCAAAGAGCATTCATATTCATGTGTACACACCTACACGATTTACCTTCAGATCTGTGCTCTTCATCTGTCATAACCATCTGCTGAAAAGATCGTGACTCTGTGAACTCTACAGATATGTGCCTACATTGCTGGCCATAAGTGCGTTCACACTTCCACATTTGCCGACTTCGTTCCATCGTTGATCGTGATTTTTAGGAAGGTTGGCAAACCAAATAAAACGATACAATGGGGATTGGTACGATAAAACATGCTAATGTCATATCTGACCAAACGGTTGTTTAGTACCTGACCTGCATGATAATTGGATGGAAAACCTGTAGCGTGTACCCAGCTTAACCTCCTTTTTAATCTTGTGAACTGATCTTGTAGATTGTTCTGGTTTTGGGGAATGATTATGTACAAAAAGTGTTTCTGCAGCTGGGACTCCTAATTTTTTTTTTTTAAGAAAATCTATCCTGCAGGCAGCTTTGTGAGGAAGATTTAACCTTTGTAAATGTACAGTCTTATAATGTGCTAGGCTGCTCCCCTCAGAGCTGTTTTTAGTGACACTGCAGCAATCAGACAGATGGTGATATTTGGTTTCCTGACAGATTTAATGAATTTTGATAGAACAGATAAGAACGTTTGTTTCGCTTAGTAAACTTCCTCTCCTGGCTCATAATTGATGAAGAGCTCATTGAACTTTTACCTCATAGGTGCAAGGACGTGGGAGTGTTAACTACTCCTGAGTCATGACAATACGCTATCTCTTTTTTTTTTCCTACAAGCGGAAAAAATTACAAACAGTTATCTTGGCATCTTTCCTTTCCGTCACCATCTTTTGTTTAAACACAAATTCGGAATGAATAACGTACACATTGCTATAACATAAAGGGATATTGGATGCTGCTGAATAATTCTGTAGTGATATAAAAACATTGGGTGACTTCTGATGTACTGTTTATTGGGGGTTTGTTATTGCTTGTTATAAAATATAACTTTTGAAACTTAACAAAGTGCGTTTCTGAGGTGCACTCATATCCAGAACAGTTCCTGTGTTCTGTCTCTGTACACTTTCAGAATGAGTCATGTGACAACAATCACTGAACAGATATTAAAATATATTTTACAGAAGTGACCACAATACTGCCCAAATAGGACATATTTTACAGTGTAGATGTGTAATATAAATCTAAAAAAATTTATATATATAATTATAAGAGAGAACATCTATTTATATAGCACCACTGCTATACGCAGTGCTGTACAGAGAACTCACTCGCATTAGTCCCTGCCCCATTGGTGCTTACAGTCTAAATTCCCTAACATACATACAGACACAAAGAGAGAGAGAGAGAGACTAGGGTCAATTTTGATAGCAGCCAATAAACCTACTAGTATGTTTTTGGAGTGTGGGAGGAATCCGGAGCACCCAGAGGAAACCCACGCAAACACGGGGAGAACATACAAATGCCACACAGATAAGGCCATGGTTGGGAATTGAACTCATGACCCCAGTGCTGTGAGGCAGATAGATATAATTTGTTCTCTATCTATGATGTCTGTAGTAGCATGGGACTAGGTATATAGGACTATGCAGTATGTCCTATACATGAATATTTGCCCATAGTGTGTGATTTTTTTTTTTTTTTATTTATTTTTTTTATGCAGTTCTCAGTTACTATTGTTATTATGCAAGTTTTTATGTTTTTGTTTTGTTTTTTAATTTTGTTTTAGGTGGGCAATTTAAAGTACTGCAAGGTTTTCTGTTGTAATCGCCATATAATATATGCCAGATCAGTAAAAATGTTATACAGAACAGACATTTAGTGGTTTATCACTTGAGCCATGGTGCAGGTTTCAGATAACAAATGACTTTGTAAATGTAGAATTCAGCAGTTTTCTGTCCCATTGTGGAGCTGGAGCTGATTCAAGGATCCCATGCTTGAAGTGAGGCAGATTGACTTTATCTGATCTCAGACTTGCCTGTTGTGAAAGGATGAGATAATTTGCTGCTCGGTTGTGGATCAGGATGTCCCCATCTGCTTGGGTTAGGGAGATGCCACTTCAAGTTAAACTAGGAATTGCACACTTACAGCCTGCCAAGTGCAGTATGAATAGGAGAATTGGGGGGGGGGGGGGAACGACACCCACCAATTTTTTTGTAATTGTACCTGCCTCTGATGTTGGAAGATGCACTTTCTATGTAGGATTGTTCTTATATTTAGAGTAATATGCAGGCATCATTTTGTACAGATCTGAATCTTACTCTATAAATTATGTGTGCAAATCGCCTGCGCTGAATGTAGGCAGCCATTGTATGGGCTGGACCAATATTCCCGAGAATTCAGCAGTAACCTCACTGAGTCATGGATCCTGGATGCTGTGCATGTGATTGTTGAACAGTCTGAAATCCCTTCATATGGCTCCCAGCAGATGCTTGGGGACCAGAGGATGTCTGTGAATGTTATCTAGGCCGTAAATGTATGTACTTATGAGCTAAGACACCACATCCCGGCCTTCCATTAATCTTCTATTAAAAGTTAGTAAATAGTGATATATATATATATTTTTTTTTAAGGAAATTCAACTCGAGAGTTTGTAGTTTACCTTGATTTCCCCCCCCCCTTTTTTTTTTGTTGGAAGGGGGGGTATTTCTGAGTTACTGGTGCTATTGTTGTTTCAAGGGTTTCATTGCTAACTAGGAGTTCCAGAGAAAGCCGTTGTGACCTGGACACCTGCATTCTATAAACTAATCTCCCGACATTTATGATTTAGTATTCTAGACCAGTGTTGGCTAACCTGTGACACTCCAGGTGTTGTGAAACTACAAGTCCCAACATGCTTTGCCAATATATAGCAGCTTACCCTTCCAGCAATAAGCTGCTATATATTGGCAAAGCATGTTGGGACTTGTAGTAGTTTTACAACATCTGGAGCGTCATAGGTTAGCCAACACTGTTCTAGACCATAAGCGTCCGCCGTTGCTTTGTGGTGGGTCGTGCACTAGAAGGGTGTGTGTCCACCTGCCGGAGGGGTCTGCTCAGTTACTGCCCACGGCCTCCTAGAAACACCCTTTTGCCTGTCCCTGGTACGTGTGACATTGAATGGCTGCCAGTCACAGGCACATCTACTTACTGTCCTGGAGTTGGAACATAAGCCTCAATTAGCGGATCTGGGCCAATTCAGCCCTTGTCAAAGGGTCATGAACTTGTGACCTCAGTGAGGCATTCAGCACCTTGCACCTCATACCTCTGTGATGCCTCATGCTCAGAGTAAACACTGATTATTGCAGAACTGTCCCTAATGAATGAAGGTGCAAAATCCATTGCTTGGTTAAAGACCAGTCTGTAGACTGAGCATCTAAATAGGTTGCGTACAACATGGAAAAGGTCCTTGGCTGTATGAAATATGGTAAAAGCCATATTGAGAAACAACACATTCATTGGTTTCCCGGACAGATAGATAGAATGCTATTGCCACATAAAAATCAAATATACAGAATTATTTTTTTTTGCACCTAGTGGATAAATGTCTGCCTGGTACCCACTGAGAACAAAAATCTTCAGTTTTCTAAACTTCATGTTCCCTATTGGATCTGATTATGGTGACTAGTGAAGTATACACAATTCATCTGGAGCTGCCTTGGGTCATAATCCTCCCCAATCTTACGTGAT
Source organism: Mixophyes fleayi (assembly GCF_038048845.1). NCBI lineage: Eukaryota > Metazoa > Chordata > Amphibia > Anura > Limnodynastidae > Mixophyes > Mixophyes fleayi. The sequence continues at coordinate 28,736,109 of NC_134402.1, read as the reverse complement.
GCATGTAAAGTCCAAATGTGCTTTACTGTCTGTCCTCTTCCTGGAGACCTCGTCAGGGCCGGGATGCAATTTATTTCTTTCTTGCCTTTTTGAAGTTCTTTTATTTTAGTTCTTTACTGCATCAGTGCTGAGTTTTGACTTTGTGCACATATCTAGCTATCTGAACAGTCACGTTTAATTGTGTTAGATGAAATTGGCAACTGAATTGCTGCATAAGTGGGCCTAATACCAGTAGCAATCCCAATCAAGACTTCTGGGAAATACTGTGGTCCTATAACTGGCCGATAACTGTACATGCTACAATATTACAAACACATTAACTTGACCCTACGTCGTTTGTGCAGAGTGCCGACTGGATTGCTCCGATCTGGTCACTCTCGTGTGTTGCCAGTTTGCACAAACATCGAGCCCCTGTGCATTCAGTTCCGGCACATTCGGCATGTGTGTGTGGCTTTAGCTTTCTACTCCTGTAGGTGCAGTTCATACATCTAGCTTGTTACAGAGTAGCGTTTAACACTATAATCTTCCCAGATCCATTTGATAGGTGCCTCACATCACTGTATGTGCTAGTGAGGATCCTGCACCTTTCACAATCTAACTTTCAGTCTGCGACTTCCCTTTTGCCTCTCTTCCCCTCCGGACATCATGACATTGCCCCTGTCACATGCAGCCCTGACCTCGCATTATCACATAAGTGGAAAGGTCACTGCTCCCACATGATCAGCAAAATGCTCTCCTAAAATTCTCTGTGAGCATTTTGATGATCAGACCACGTATAGACCTGGAACACATTGACAAAAGGTGTTGGTAGTGAATCACACCATTATATATTATAGGATATAATTGGAAGTTGATTTTCCAGGTTACGATATCAACCTCCTTCTTTGTTATAGGAGAGGACAACCAACAATTACCCTTTTCTGAGGGCTGTTTACTAACTCTGCGATTTAAAACCGTAACAACCAATCAAAAATTTGCCATCTTTGTCTACCGTGCGCTAGATAAAAGCTGATTGGTTGTTGTGTTTTAGATGCAGATTTGCACTTTTGAGCCTCTGAACGTGGTGAGATAGATAATGCATTTAAACCTGATTTTTTTTAATGGCCTATGTGAATTGAAGGAAATGCTGTTACTGATTATCGATCTGCATGGTTTATGTATAGCCATGATTTATACTGCACAGGACTCATAAACTATGATTAACAAGTGTTTTCATTTATTTTTGGAGATGGTAACATTGCATAAGATAATTTAATAACTCTTACTGTCTGCTTTTTGTTGAAGGTTAAAGGATTCAAAATATCTTGTCTTTTAACCGTCTGTTACTGTTAAATGTGATTTACTGCAGAGAACTAGAACTGAATGGGTTAACATAAAACTGCTGATGGACATTTTTAATGGGGATGGAAAAGTTGTGCATTGCTGACCATGACAAATATGTAAACATTTGTATCACATTTTAAGCGTAATAATTTGAGCGTTGTGGGAGGGTTATAGGTTGAATTCCCTCGTAGCCAAAATACTGTGTTTCCAGGATATTCTAAAATGGGGCAAATCCCACAGTACACTTGTGGCCACCAGGGGGCGATGCAGTGCTCTTTCAGTCAAAGCTTTATACTTATTGTACATTATAGTTTGTCTACACTAGGGCAGGATTCATGTCAACCATCAAACGATAAGAGCGTTGTACAAAAGGGGAACATAAGTCGATCCAGTTGGATTCCTGTTGGACCACATAGGCTTTACAGGTGTGGAAAAACAGCTAGTCTTACTTGCAAACATGCGAGCAATAAATCTACAGATTGCCAAAAATCTGAGTACCTTCCCACCAATTAACGTAGGTATGGTCATTTCCCTGCCTTGCTGATGAATCTGAATGAAGCAGGAGGTACTTAAGTATTGAACTATCCACTACCACCATATACTCTTTATCCTTGAGGAAGCCTTACCGGTGGTGAAACGCGCAGGGTACTTATAGCATTCATACAACGCAGCAATACACAGAGCACTTAGGTAGTAAAAGTGCGACATTCATAGCACCAATATTGCTTTATGCGGAAATGATTTTAGTCTATACACCGTGGTCCAACTAAGTCCTGTCACAGCAAGCGAGGTCCTCCTACAGATCAAAATTGAGCCCAGAAGGATTGATACATTTTAGGACTAAATATCCAGTTCCTCTTGAAACTGTAACTAAGCCTGTGATATGGTACAATCGTTTCAGCTTTGCACCATAAGATCTGCAGGTAAATCGTGTAGGTGTGTACACATGAATCGGCACACTCATCGGGACTTTCAGTGGTTTGTAAATGGTTACAGAAATCTGCAGTAATTTACCTGATTGTTCTGTGTTAGGATATAGTGTCTGTCTTACGGCACAGTGTTATTATATTACTTGAATATACTGTTATTATTTTATGATCGCTGTGGTGCCAGGGGGATAACGTCAACTTCAATATTAAGAATAAATCTACTTCGATCACTTTTTTTATCAGTGACAACTGGAGTCTTGTTATCTACCTACTACAGTGTAATTGCATCTTGCAATATATTGGGAAGACCACTTTGAAATACAGATTTACAGAATATTGACAATTATTAATAAAGCTGAAACGCGTACAGGCTGATGTACTTACTAGCAATGTTTTCATATTTGTGTCTTTTCAATGATCTTATGTAATGCTGCATTGTAAGGTATTTTTTTTTTTTTTTTTTATTAGTTTGGTCGATAATCTTCTCTACATAGTAAACTTCTGATGTTGGAAATCTTTAAAAGGGCAAACGGGCTGATCATTCTGATAACCCTCAAGAGTTTGGTTATTGAACAGAATCTCTCTTTTTATGAATGACCTGTTACTTTATAATGTATACAGACAAGTCGTAGAGAAGGTCTATGAATGAGGTCATGTAAACGCTGCTCTATACACTAGAAGTTTATTACATTGCCATCGTGGTCCTGTATTTTAAATAGTCTGGCCTCTAGTATACTAATCCACGAGAACAAGGTAGAGACCATATATTTGATTTATAACTAAACAAGGTTTTATCTGAGAAAGGAAAAGTGTTATGAACAGTCTCCACTATTACATTAGGTTGGTGTGCGTATACGGGAGATATCCTTTAAAGAATTAATTTGTGTTTCTAAATATTAAGAAAATATAACTTAGTCCGGCACTGAAATGACTGCTCAGACTCGGTACCAACGCTGGGGATCTGCACCCCAAAAATAGATAAATATAACAACCAAGGTATGCGGTGGTATGCCCGAGTCTGCCACAAAAACACTCATGCACAAAGTATATAATTAAAAAATGTTTATTCTAACATGTAAAAAACCATAATAGGTACAACCAATGTGGGCTGTTACCGGTGCCAAAACAATTGGTAGCGAGGTAGGTGCACCTACACGCTGACCAGATATTATATATATACCAGTCCAGCAACTGTATAAAAACCGTTCCACTCTATTATTATAGAGATTATGATATGATTTTCACGGAATTTCCAAACCCTAATTAGGGATAATAATAAGGAGAATAAAGTGGTGTGTTTGGGAGGTCCAACTCCGGAATAACTGATGAAATCCAATACGGAATGTCAAAAGGTAACAAAAAGTCTCTTACCAATTTCTGGCGATGTATTATAAGACCGGTACCTTGATATGTACTATGTACTGTATAACCGACATGGATCCTCCTCTTCTAGATGTAGATATTATACGGAGCTCCGTGTATAGCTCTTGTTCTCACCACATCAACTCCAAACATTAGCGCGTGGTCCCGCTAGTGACTGACGTCATAGAAGTGCGTCCCCGTCTCCTCCGGGACTCTTCAAAAGTATAAAGGTGAACGGTTTTTTACATGTTAGAATAAACATTTTTTAATTATATACTTTGTGCTTGAGTGTTTTTGTGGCAGACTCGGACTTACCTCCGTATACCTTGGTTGTTATTTTTCTAAATATTAAGGGCTATTTTAATATCTTTTACGAACAAGCAGAATTCCTCTGTAATATAACGATCGTGCTAACGTTTGCTGCTGAATAATTCCAATCGTGTGACCAGTCCGATGTAAGGCATGGTTCTATTTAGTTAATTGGATTTTTCTTTTTTGCAATTTTTAACCGTTTTAATAATGTAACTCCATTGTTCTGGCTTACACACGTCTAGCTATTTTTAACTGTTTTCGTGAACCATTGGCAGTAATAATCTGTCTTCCAAACACTATTTTAAATGCGTAGTAAAATGTCTTTTGTTATTCCTTTTGAAGTTTGTAGCGAAACGCGTTGATAAATAGCATTAGTTGTACCCTAGATACGGCATTAGTTTGTGGCTAGAATATTTATTCCATCTTCAGAGGGTACAATATTGACAGATCTGTTCTGCGGTGCTGATGGTGACCTGTACACACGGCAGGTATACTCTCTGCAGGTGTACACACTGCAGGTGTACATGCCAAATGTTCTCTCTGCCTGTGTTCCCTTTGGACTTTCAAATATCGCTGCCTTATTATTGATGAGACCTGTTCGCTGGCATTGATGTTAAGGAGGCATTGGAACACCGATTTGGTGATTTGAGTTTAATCGCTAATAACTATATCGCTGTGTTTCCTGGATTCCCGTATCGTGAACTGCGGTCCCATATCATAAACATTTGGGAGCTTCTTTGCATCCAAGACCATGAAGTATTTTGTTTTTTAGATTCACAGTTAACTTTCCATGAGAGTTCATTTAAAGAGACAGGATTTCTAGATCAGTGTTTTGGTGAAACGTCTACAGTTTTATTATTTTATGTTTTTTGTGTTTAATACAATTTGATTTGATTGCATTACCAATAAGGATTCACATTAGTTTTTTCTGTAATGAGCACTAATCTTACCCACTTCTAGCATCTACTGATCATGAACTATTTACGGGTTTGTTTATAAACACAGTGCGGAAACAACTGCAGCGATACATAATGACATACCGCTGTAATTTACCTTGCAGCCCCGGCAAGGACCCCCCCCCTCCTCCTCCTCTAAGTCTTAAGCTGGATACACACTACACAGTTTTCATCCAATAATCGGTTCAATCAGCCGACATACGACCGTTCGTCCAAAAGTCGGGTCAGTGTGTGTAGTGACACGATGGTCGAAAGTCTGCCCAAATGGACGATTATCGCCTCATTTGGTTGGTCGTACTGTTTAATATTTTCGTTCCAATCTCCTTTCCGCTGTGTAGTGTGTATAAACTTCCGACCGATCCACAACAGTGAGTCCTAAATTAGTCATTGCTTACGACAACAGGGCTGTAAAAAGTCGCTAAAGGGACGTCCACTTTTCCCTTTATCGTCCTAAACAAGGCTAGTGTGTATGCAGCCCATGGACCGAGCGATCAGAACATTGATCGCATGTAAAATCGCTCGGCATAAAAAGTTGGTTGAAATTTCTGTAGTGTGTACCCAGCTTTAGCTATTGACGGGCAGCCGGACACTGCCAGAGGATGCAGGTAGTGCTATGTATAGAGCATTTTCACAGGGGAGGGGTCTGACGAATCCGGAGAGGCTTCAACTGGATCCCATCATAAAAGACCAGTAACGCCGTCCTTTTCTCAGCTTAATAAATTGGCCCTTGCTGCTATCCTCTCATAGGTCTACAGGGACAGTGGTAAGCTCTCCGGTAATGGGGCTAAGTCTGGAGAATTCTCTGGTTAGTCCAATGTTAACCTTTTTGTTAAATAGCTGTGAAAGAGCCTTTTTCCTGCGTTTTGTCTTTTTTCACCGTTTTGTTAAATAGACCCCTTAATGTAAAATACCCTATGTCTCTGAACAATGGTTGTCTGTTACAAATCCGACAGCGAGTTTCAAGTTGAATAGTTCTTTTCAGATGAATTCATTGACTTTGCAGCACACTGTGGGCGGGGACGCCTACCTCAAACTTTATTTTCCGTCTCCAATATATTAATTAGACCAACATGTCATAGGTCCCCCTCCCTGTAATCTGAAAATAAGAACCTGTGGGCACAGCACTGAGGCACATTTGTTAATCAAAGAGTACATCCAAGTATCTTTTCACAATAGTATTTGCATTAAGTTATTCAGAATTTGCTATTTGAGCAGCAGCGGCTTCAGACTAATGCTTTGTTTGTCGCATCTTGTACAAGAGATGTGTCAACTGTTTTTTATGTTTGTTTTTTTTTTTGTAGGTCTGAACTTTTCTATAGAGGCATGATTGTACTGCACAGCACACAGTTTGTGTAAGAAACTCTGCTTCACTTGGTCTGTTCTCTCACACGATTCATTTCATAATAGTCAGCTGGATCTTGCAGACAAGCAATTATCTTTTGAAATTAGAATTCAGAAGTGCTTTTATTTCAACCATAATGCATAAAAAAAAAAAAAAAAAACTGTTAGAGAGATTTTTGACACTATAAAGTTTTCTTGCAAGGTTCTGGTAATTTCACATTTCCCACTCAAATATGGAAACGTTTAAAATTTCTTATATGGTTATGTGATCAGAATTATACCCCATTCATTCTGCACCCAAAGTCCAGGCGACCCGGGTCGAGGTGCAGTATGAATGGTCCCAGATCTAATTCGAACCCGGGAATTAGACCCTGGACTTTTGGTGGGGTAATTCCTCGGATACAACTCGGGCTAAAGTTTGCTCCATTAAATCACTGGAATGTCTTCCGATGCTGCACGTAGCATATAATTAACAAAGTGCCAGAATCATGTAAGCGGCTAATAAATTGTAAACCTTAAAGAGAAGGAGGTTCCTCCAAAATGTTTCAATGTATGCTGAAGAAATAAACTGCAGTTCATGGCTGATTATTTGCACCTGTCTCATCAAAACCAAAGAAATTTGAGAGCTCCTGAATATTTTTATTGTCCTTTGTGTTTTGCCTAGCTTATATTCTAATACTGCAAAGTGAACGTAGTAATATTCCTGTTGCAGACCTTTACCATAGCTTATGTAAAAGTGCCATTAACACTGCACGCAGACCTTGCTATCACTAAGGAACTATTGTTATAGTGGTGTGTTTTTTTTTTTTTTTTTGTTTTTTTTTTTTGTTGTTGTTTTTTTAAATATATGTGATTCCTCCTTCCTTTCGGAAGCAGAGCTTAGTGTCAATGGCAGCTAAGATGCAATTAGTCAGAAGGACCAAAAATTACAGTGCTTATAGGACAGTTGTGCTTTTAATTTATTTTTAAAGCAAGTTTTGGTTGTACCTGTTTTTAGAGAACGTCAGGTGCAGAATTCTTCCGTCGTTTTTGATTTATTTTTTTTGTTATAACCTGCAAAACAATAGCTGCAAAATGTACCTTTCTGCCCCCTTGCACTTAGACTTGAACATGCTGCAAAATGCCCCACATGCACTCAGGTCCCACATGTATTCCAAAACTCCTCTTGCCACTCAGATCCCTCCCCCACATGCCGCTGGGAGTACCAGTGACCATCCAACGTTGATTAAAAACTAATGACTACTAATTAACAGTTCATTTGTACTATGCCACCTATGCTCTACAAAACCTTGTATCTAATATCGATTGTGACTTTTGTTCACATTCTATACAGTATTTTCTTACCTGTGATAATTTACTTGTTGTTTTCCACTGTCCAGTGCAGTTGGACAAAATGAGCAGCACGGTGGCTCAGTGGTTAGCACTTCTGCCTCACAGTGCTGGGGTTATGAGTTCGATTCCCGACCAGGGCCTTTACAGTTTTGTATGTTTTTCCCGTGTTTGTGTGGGTGTCCTCTGGAATAGGTGGCGCTATATAAAGGAATGATGATGAATAGCCAGTAGTGCAGGGGCGGATCTAGGAAATTGCTATACCCCGGGCGATATAGGGGAGGGGGGGGGGGATTTAGGCCCCGCCCCCTTTCCGGCATCAAAGGCTGCCGGCGGCTGCACAGTATGTGCAGGTCCGCTCGGCAGTGACAGTGTGCTGCCCGCTGCTCTGATTGTGTTTAAAACACAATCAGAGCAGCCGGGCAGCACACTGTCACTGCTGAACGAACCTGCACAGTGTGCAGCTGTCGGCAGCAAGCCCGTGGAAGGGGGGGCGATTGCCCCAATCGCCCCCCCCCTGGATCCGCCACTGCAGTAGTGGGTGAAACACTGTTCTATAAAGGACTGTTCTCTTTTTTTTTTTTTTTTTATGCCCTGTATATCTAGATTCGAAAAAGAGTTTAAATCCAGGAGCATTTGTAATGTGAATAGATGATGAGGTTGTAAATTCTTTAGGACCTTTCACCTTCCCGGGCATCCGGTGCAGGACCGGGGCGTCCGGTGCAGGGTCGGGGCGTCCGGAGCAGGGGCCGGTAGAGCATCTTTGCTCTAACCGAATGCATAATTTAAGTCATGCAGTGTTACGGTTATTGCTCTTGACTGCGGCATAATATTTTTTCCCTGCTTCGATTTGAATGTCTCATGGCTGTCCCAATGCATTCTGCACTGACACATTCCACATAATTTAATCCCTTCTTAACGATTTATTATGCACAGGTCATAACTGAGAATGTTAAAGTCACTTGAAGGACCAATCTTCTATTTTCCTGCTGCCACGCTGTAAATAAATGAGAACAATTTCTGCTCAGTCATGTCACACTTACTCAATGTCATTAAGTCCTTTCTCCTCTCACACCAACGTCCTGGAGGTAATTTGCGTCCATCAGCTTGACGCGAATATACATTTTAAGAGGGGGGTGGATGATTTATACGTAAGGGGGGAACTGGAATTATAAAACGATAACTAAAAAGTGGACAATTTACTGTATGAAAGTCACATTAGAGGAGCAGGGGAAAGTCAGGCCAGTGACACATGCTGAAAGATGAAAATCTATGTAGGCCGCCCACTGTTCTTAATTACTTTTTATTCTTGCGTATACTTATCTGTATAGCCACCAGCACCCCTTCACTTGTGTATGCTGCATGCAAATCTCAGTGTGTGTTGTGTTTGTGTGTTGCATGCAATACATAATTGATGATAAATGTATAATCTGTTGTGAATTCTGATTTATATTGATTTATAATGGGAAAGCTCTGATGTCATCACTTTATTGCCCATTATGAAAATGGATATTAGATGTCATTTTGGACTTCTTGTTATGTATGTCTATTGTATCTATCATTATCTCTCTTCATTCTGTACGGACGACCTCACAGTATCCCTCCTGTTATGCTTGGAACAGTCCACTTCTGTTTTTTATTCTGTATGTTACCGTGTTACTAATATCCATTTATAAAATTTGCATTCTGGTCTTGCTGGCTTAATACAATGGCATTGTTGCAACAGCTACAGGGATAAACTACTGAACATTATCCCTTCTTTTGTTTTCATACTACCTGCTTTTGTGTGTGCATGTGTTGATGAAAGAAGGAAAACCTTTATTTAATTTTTTGTTGTAATTGCCTGTCCAGGATAATAAAGGCTATACAATATCATTAATAAACGCCGATGGAATGTTGCATTAACGTGCAATAGCTTTTGAACAAAGCGGCAACATTTCTCCAATCGGCTTTATTACTTTTATATGACTCTCTCGTGCTGCTGTAGTTATGACAGTAAAGGTATATAAATCATTTATGGGCCTGTTACAGATTGTTCTTAATATGTGAAGTTTGTTTTATTTGGTGAGGCTCCCGACAAACTATTTAAACCTGGTGCGGCGGTCATATGGAATCTTTGCCTTGCTAAAGACTGTCCTACAGTTGAAACGCGTTGGCTATTCGGGGAACCGCCAGGGTGTTTTTGGAGCTGAGATCGGTGGACTAGATTTGATCACGCTGTTCCAAACATTCACCCTGGTAGGAGTCCAACTTTACATGTATAGAGGCATTGTTATAATGTTTTATTGCTATGGTCTCTATGAGAGACAATATTTTTTTATATTGGATGTTTAATTCTGAGAATAAATAAGAGGTAATACAAAAGAATTGCCATTTTTCCTGTGGAAGTTCGATTATCCTGGTTGAAGCTGACCATTACATCTGGTATTTCTGAAGACTTGATGGCACTAACCATTCTGTAAGCATATACCCAAATGGGTTTGGTGTGTACTATGGTTATGGGAAACACTTTGGAACTATTCTGCATGGTTTCTTACAGTGGAAAATAGAACTTTCATTGGACTATTGTATCTGTACTGTATTGCACTATGTTCTACCATATGTTATCATAGGTCCCATTTTGTGTACCGTCTTGTCAGGAGACCGAGATATCTGATTGATCTTACACCCATGTGTTTGAAGGAAGTGCCTATGTATGTATAATTTGTTTTGTTTCTACATATGCTTTAGAGGTGTGGTGGTCCTCACATGCATACTTGGCTGCATACTAAAGTGAAGCGCCACTATAATTTACACTTTTTTGTGAACCGTAACTTCAAAGTCCCTCTTTGTCATGACAATGAACTTTATCCCTAAAACATTTCCACTGCATTTCAGCCCTGTCACAAAAGGACCAGCTGACATCAGGTCAGTGATTCTCTCGTTAACACAGGTAAGAGTGTTGACAAGGCTGGAGATCACTCTGTCATGCTGATTGAGTTAGAATAACAGACTGGAAGCTTTAAAAGGAGATTGGTGCTTGACGTCATTGTTCTTCCTGTGTTAACCATGGCTACCTGCAAGGAAACGCGTGCAGTCATCATTGCTTTGCATGAAAAGGGTTTCACAGGCAAGGATATTGCTGCTAGTAAGATTTCACCTAAATCCACCATTTATGGGATCATCAAGAACTTCAAGGAGAGAGGTTCAATAATTATTAAGAAGGCTTCAGGGCACCCAAGAATGTCCAGCAAGCGCCATATAACGTCAACAGTACAGGAGTAAAATGAATAACGATTAAGCGGAGACCAATTTAAATGTAAAAAAACCTCCAGCCCTGCACTAGTAATATGTGTTTTTGTTTTTTTAAACCTGGGTCTTTGCTACCCAGCTGTTAACCAGCCCTCTGGCCCTTTAGCCTACCCTCTGCTTACCCTCTCCTCTTTGTTGCTTTATTTACTAGTGTATGATTAGCACACTGGTGTAAGCTATCTTCTGACCCACGTTTCAACTTAAGAATGCCAAAATCTTGTTAAAACCTAAAAATAAAATCTTGGCGCCAAACCGCTGGCCTGTCCTCACTGCAAACAGCAAGAGTTCTATTTGTCAGCTCCATTATAAGGGTTGCCTAACCACTGTGGACATTATCTATAAGTCGTTAGTATTTCATGTATTAGGACCTGAAGAGATCTCTTGTTTTGTTCTTGCATTTGTTCGCGGAATACTATGAATGAGCATGTTTTACTGCTAAGATCTTTAGAATCTTGCTGTATCTTACACTGTGTGTATTGCATTGGGTAAACATGCAGCGTTTTGACTCCTAGACATGATGAATGACATGATCAAGGCTAAGCTAGCCTGGCATACTCATAGCAAATATGCGATTGTCGCTGAAAACCCAGCTCTGTCAGGCATCTTTGCATATTCAATTCGATTGTCAATGTATTACCAGGAAAGAGATTGTATTATGCTCTTAAAATCTTTCTGCTACATGCACTATTTTGGTTGTCAATTGACGTTTGGTAGTTTTAGTCTGAGCGTTGAGTTCTCTTTTCCTTAGCTTGTCAGAATATTCATTGTTTTATATCCTGTACATTCTATTCATGTCTGTTCTCTAATTTGTATGCTCTATTAAACTTTTTCTTTGGCGATGCAATGTATGGTACCTTACTAGTATGGGTATCTGCTTTATTTTCTAACTGATTTTGCATAGTTTTAACACCTAGGTGCTGTGCCTTTGCTTTAAGGTGTACGGTTACGCCCTGGTGTAATCTTGGCGGGTTGTTACTGACTGGTGTTGGCTCCTGTGCAAAGCTGGACTGGGACTAAAAATCAGCCCTGGCATTTAATGCACATGGGCCCATCTTTGTTGATGAGCAGGAAAAAAAACAGCGCCACCAAGGACGTGGATACATTATGTTGGGGGCGTGGTCAACATGGTGCGTTGATGCATACTTTATAATGAAACATTTACCTGTAGAGTGTGCAGGGAACCTCTTAGTCCCACGAGATTAATAATTCTCATGAGGTTTAGAGCTCCTCGGCTTGCTTTGCAGGCTGTGTCCTGTCCGGGACTGGGAGCAACTATCGGGATTCCTCCTGCTGACCAGAGCTGGATCAAGGCTATGGTTGCCCAGGGCATTTAAGACAGGGGAGCTCCTATGATGTAATTTGGTTATTAGACACATTGACAAATACACAGGCAATACTGTGAGCACTACTGTTAGGTGCACACAGTTCTGCCTTCACAAGCAGTACAATGTGAAGTAGGACATACCTCCCAACTGTCCTTGCAGTCAGACCAAATCCTGACTTAGCGGAACAGTCACCCACCAAATTCAGGACAGTTGGCAGACTGTTCTGCTCTCTCCTACCTGTCTTGTCGCTTTCACCACTTGTGGCTGCTGGTGTCTTTAGATCAGTTGCTGCTTGTCTGGATCCTGGAATGTTGGGGACCCTATTTGGGGGGAAAAAAGAGTACATGAAATTTAATAAACTCCAACCAGCACCGCTGTCAAATCAATATAGCACCCACATTTTAAAATTAGGCCTCCCTCCAGCCCCAACATTAAATTAATAGGTTTATTTATTACCTGGGAATACTCCCCCAACCCCCCTCCACCCAATGCTGTCATTTTTACTTTCTATCCCCCCCCTTCGGTAACTCACTGCCCCCCAGCACCATTTTCCCCCTCCCCAAAAAGGACTGCAAATAAAAAGTATTAAAGTACACTTGCAACCACCAGTACATAACTTACATCAGCAGCCTCCTGGAATTCACTCTGTGCCCTCAGCAGCTAAACCGCGCTTTGTGAAGGCTCCTACGCGGCTGCGCGAAACTTGAAGCGCAGGGAGCCGGACCAGTGCACACAGCCATCGGCCCTTCTGGCAAATGCCAGAAGTGCCAGATGGCCAGTCCGGCCCTGCTTCTGTGTAACCACGGGAAACTGTATCAAGTGGTTCTCTGCAGTTAGATCACTCGTAAACAGTGTTCGTTATAAAATGCAGTGTAGGGTTTTATCTCTTCCCTCACCCCCTCTCCTAAAACCTCAGGTGAGGTCATTACTGGCCTTTGCATACGTGAGGAAGAGCCCATTGATCTACTTAAGACCCAGAGAGACGCTCTCTCCTCAGTTAAGCGCACTTTCAGGAGAATTGCCAGTTTCCTCGGAAGTCCTGGAGGTCTCTTTCCATAATTCGGGAGTCTCCTGGACATTTCAGGAGAATATATAACTATTGGACTAATCCAATTAGCCCTGAGGTTCGGTAGTAGCCTTGTGTTTATGTGTTTATGCTCACACCCCTATGGGGGGGGGGGGGCAGAAAATGAGCGAAGATCCTTACCTAGACCACGCGGAAACCTGAGTGTTGACACACACATCTAGTGTGTGTGCAATTTTTATTTTATTGCCTTTTTCCTTTTCAAGACATAAGACACAATTCTATTAAATGAAAAGAGCAGAGCTGTGGATCTCATAGGGAGATATTCATTTCGATAAAGGGTGCTTGTATTTTTGTAATTGGTCGATGTTTAAATGGATCTCCCAAATGTATAACCTGTGATGACCTTACACAGTAATTAGGAGCAATCATAATGTATACAGTTGTATTGCTGTACACAAGCTGCCTCTTTTCAGAAGGCTGTATATACCGCTTGGTTTTATATATTCAGACTCAGCTGGTATAAAGTACATTTTTCATTGTGCACTGAACCAATCTCTTTATTAACCCTTCAGCTAAATGCTGCTCGTTTTCGTCCATACACCTCTCCCAGGACACTTCTTCACTTTATTAAAAAATCCGTTGGATTTCCCCCAGTATTTCATAAAGGAATCATTAGGCAAATGGCTCACTAAGCTGTAATTGGCTACTTAGCATTTCACAGGGATGTTGGCAGCAGATGATGCAGGCTATTTGGCCTACTTTGTTTGTTTGCTATTTTAGGAAAACTTTATAAACTAGCTCTTCAAAAAGAGAGAAACATTTCTGTTTTGGGTTGGAAGCCAATCTGTAGAATACTTACTGCCAATATTTACTTGTACTATGTGACTCCTCCAAAAATGGCGCTGTGAAAAACGCTGAAGCGCTAGAAAAATTAGTCAAAATGTTGTTGCGATGGCTTTTTATGGTGTTTATGGATTTATTAGAGGAGCCCCAATGTTGAAATTGATGCTCATTTTATATATGCTTCTGGTACTCCCACCGTTCATGTTACTATTCAGAACACTCCGATCATTTTAGAATGTTGAGTTCTCAATAACTCTCTTGTCAAACATTGATTGTGGATGTCTGGTGCACCATATATGTGTTCTTGGCACGAGCTCAGTGAGGTGTGCAGCACGGAGATGAGAGATTTTCTTGCTGCAGAATGACTGTTGCTAAATTTGCTGGCGGGGGATGATTTATGCCATAAGTGGCCCCGGACACCACACCTTATTATTTTTTTTTTTTGTGTGTGTTTCCACGGTTATCTGGTCATCCAAACACAAATCGATAACACTGCTACAAGATTTTATATTTTCTGTAATGTGTTTGGAAGGGGGAACTTCTGTCTCTTTCCACTTTCAGTTGTTGAGGTAACAAATACCGAGGCTTCATTGTCTATTTATGTTATGCCGGTCTGCTCAAACCAACCTCTGTTTTTCATAGGACCATTCCCCTTTGACCACTGAAACTCAGAACTGGTTATTATAACTTAATGACCTCTTGAAATAATCTTAACTATGTTTCCTACTGCTGTATTGCTGTGTCTTGGAGTATACATGTCATGAAGAATGTAACTTAACTATTACAGCCTGCGTGAAAGCCAAATATCAATAAACGGTATTACCACACATACCTTTTTATGTAAAAAATCTGTTCTGAAACTGCCTCTCCCATTGTCATAAATGCCTTGGGTGTTTAAACTAACGGTTAATTTGGGCAGAAGTAGGGCGCTGAGCTTGTGATCGTTCAGAGCCAATGAATTGAAAGCAGAGAGCAGAGGATTCCCTATAGTACACTGAGCGTGCTGTTGCCAGTATGTGATCTGTCCGCTCTCATGAATACTCGTATATCCTTCCAGCCACCTACTGAAAATAATTGTAGAAGGTCCAGTTCCTGTCGTCCAGTGTGGTTTCTTGGTCTGATTGGGGGACTTGCACTGACCAAATTGTGACTTCTAGTTTCACACCTAGTAATATTACAGGTGATTGGGCTATTTGTCGTGGCATTAAGTGTGCCAGTTGTTTGTTTTCCTACTCTAGATAATGCTCTATCTAATCCCAGGTACTGGAAAGGTTTAATACCAGTATATATCTATCTATCTATCTATCTATCTATCTATCTATCTATCTATCTATATATATCTATATCATTGGCAAAAATTTACAGTACTGAAAATTGTGTATAATAATATAAGAATAATGTTTCTTCTGTAGCTTGTTTCTTCTGTTGGAGATCTATCTAGAAACGCCTGAAAATACTCCTGCAGATGTCAGGTTGATACTCTTTCTGTTAAATGTACATAAACCTCTCCTTTGTTTGGCAACGGTTAACCAGAGGACCACATCTCTTAGCATCTCCTATGGGTATGGACTTTGTTGTAGCCCACTATGTACTCTACCCTGCTCTGCTTTGTTTGGGTAAACATGTAATAGAATGTTGAGAAAACATAAGAATTGCTTCCTGAGGTTCTAGAAGTGACTTAATACATATGTTTGTTCTGGAACCATTGTCCAGATCATCAAACTTGGTCATATACAGCAGTTTTTAAGCTTGCACACTTTGGTGCATAGATTGTAGAATGAAGACAAGACCATCATACTGGTCTACCAGCACCGACCAATTATGCTCTGCAGAAAATTCCTTTTACCACTTTTTTTTTATTTAAGTGTGCCTAGAAAAAGTAGTGAGCGTTTGGTTAGATGGTAATTCAGGTCTGCTTTTATAATTGGAATGATCTGTTTAATAGAGCCCAGACATTCTGTGAAATATTTTGCTGCATTTTACTTCTGTAGCTTGGCCCATCGGGGTAGACCTGTTACACGTAAATCGGAAGCGGAGTCGGCCAGCTCGCCAGCATGCACCACCTTATTTTACTGATATTTTGTTTATTATTGATTTTTATAAACCCTAGTGATTTTTTTGGAAATTTTAAACGATTTTATCAGTTGTGCCGCTTATAATGCAGAAAACAATCGCCTGAATTTGCCGTCATTGTATTATGTGGTTTAGTGAAAAGTCGTCTTTTGCAGACTGAATTTTAGTTTGCTTTTCTGTTTTTATAATGTCATGATTCTACTAAATGAGAAACAAAACCCCACTTATCCGGAGCTGTGGATTTGGAGTGTTCAGCATGGTGCGGAGAGGAAACTTTCTCTGGCTTACACACCCCAGACACTGCCTAATCAGCAATCTTCCCGTCTCTCTCCTCTGCTCCCTGACTAGGGGGATTGTGCACCGAATACACCAGAAAGATTCAGGTTTATGTCTTTCCTGAGTCTGCTAAAAAATAAATACTGAGGTGAAGTTATTGGATGGTTATTCTGAAGATGCACTATTTAGTCACTTTCTTTAGACATGTTCTGAGAACTTTGGATGGGAAGTATTAGGAGCTGTATGGTCTTGTGTATAGTATCGGCGTAATTGTCAAGGAGAAATAAAGTGTGTGTGTATGTATGTATGTATGTATATGTATATATATGTGTGTATATATATGTGTGTATATATATGTGTGTATATATATGTGTGTATATATATGTGTGTATATATATGTATATGTGTGTGTGTATATATGTGTGTGTATATATGTGTGTATATATGTATGTATGTGTATGTATGTATATATATATATATATATATTATATTATATTATATTTTTTTATTTTTTTTCCCTCTCCCACCAAATTTATCGTGAGCTGCTACGGGCCTTGTTTTTGTACACAAGGCCAGGAACACGGGTTTAAAAACTGAATATTGTTCAATGTGCCGACATTGAGAAGTTTTTCCTCATTGTCACCCCAGTAACATCATTGGGTATTGCTCATAGTTGCCTACTTTCACAGAATGTCCGGGAGACTCACAAATTTCTGGGAATCCTCCCGGACTCCTATGAGAGCAGTGGTCAGGGCTTAGTAATGTTGTGGCTTTGCCCCTTTTGTAGTGGGCTAAAATGGTTGTCCGTTTAAGGGGCGGGGTCAAAATTAGGCAATTCACTGAGTCCTGTCCCCACATGCCCACGCCCACCACCCTGGGTGATCTCCTGGAGGCTAACACACAAAAGTTGGCAAGCATGGTATTACTTCCTGGTAGACATAAAAAGAGGGAGGCTTTATTTAGGCTGGGTACACACTGCACAAAGTTTCGACCAATGTGAGAGAAAAAAAAAGATTACAAGATTTACCTTCAGATCTGTTCGCTTCATCTGTCGTAACCATTGGCTGAAAAAATTGGGACTCTATAAACTCTATGGAGATCCTGATTGTGAGTGCATATATGTTGCAGGATCAGAAGGACATCGTTCCATTATTGAATGAGATTTTTAGTTCAGTTTAACAATGAAATGAAACGAGCTTTGAAACAATAATCATTCATTCATTGTTGCAGCATACACACTAATGCAATCTCTGGCCGAACAGTCATTTATCATGTGTTTGGCCCGATAATTGTCTGAAAACACTGTAGTGTGTACCCAGCCTTACGCCTAATGGTTTTCTGCAGTAAAAAAAATAACCTTTACCGAAAACCTTGTTTAAAAGTACACCTATTTGGTATTCCTATACTTCCAGCACAAACTAACCTAAAAAAAAAAAAATCTGCAATCATTTATAATGACAATATTCAGAAAATGTGTAAAAGCCAAAGTCTGTACATGGTGCCTTAATGCATGGTCTTGGCTATCTTAATAGAGACTGTATCTGGATAAAGTTACAGAAATGTACCTAACATTTATACCTTGGAGAGCTGTGTATGTTTTATTTTCTTTCTGGTGTGAAATAAGGGAACCCTTCTCTATATAAAATACATCTATCTCCTCTACACGTTTTCCAAGCTTTATCCGGGAAGGGAGAAAATGAGCAGGTAGTGGCCTCCAAGTTTTTAAATGTCCTGCTAGATGCCAGATCCATTGGCCCTTCTTACTGTGGAGAGCTAGAGATGGCTTTTATGAGTTGGACGACCTTGCAGCAAGGCTGGCACAGAACGGCAGGCAGCACTCTTATTCAAAGATCGTTTTATTTCCAGATTATAGCCTTCTGCTTATCACAAGGTGAAGTAGTATGAATTATGCTGCTTTCACTGTTTGTAAATTGTGTGTGTGGATATCATAGATCAGCTTTAAGGATCTGACCCTGGATGTTTTCTCTTGATAATTGCCCATAGAAGCGCTAGTATTGAAAATTGAACAAAGTGGGAGAGGACAGGCCCATTATTCTTTTATGTTAAAATCCCTATAAGGCAGGTCTGGCAACTTGTGGGGCTACAAGTCCAAGCATGCTATCTCAGCGTATGCTGACAAGTGCGGTTGTGTAACCAGCTGAAGGAACACGTTGCCTTCCTAATACTATAGAAAAATGTAGTAACTGCTGAAGATACCGGGTTGTCTACCCCAATTCTACCCACTTCACTCTGGCTGGCCACCCTCAGGCTCCTTACTATGCCAGGGAAGCCTACCCAGTACCTTCTGAGGTTCTTATTAATCACTCAGGCAAATGCAGTTAGAAAGTAAAACATCACTAGAATATCATATACATACAGTAAATAAATGCCAGGCAGGTTCACCACATTATCTGTCCTTTACAGTACTAGCTTAAGGAGTTGGTCACCTGATTGTCTTGACTTGTCGACCCATGTAATCTGTCAATGTACTTCACTGGTAGAGAACGGCAACGTCACACCTTCCAGGAGTGAAATCACAAAATGCCCATCACCTCCCACCCTGGAGTGGCTCCTTATATCTAGGGTTAAACTTCCACAGTGTTTTCCCTCGGGGCAAACCCCTGGGTCTCTCCTTCTTAAACATTGATGAGTGCTGGACTGGGGGAATGGGGATGAGCTGTTATTTTACAGCAGTTCCCCTGCGGTTTCCCAGACACTACATCAGGCAGTCCTGTGGAGGACAATGGGTACTAATTGGCCTTCTCCACCTCTAAATATGAGATAACAGTTAACCCCTCCTGAAATTAACCCCTTATACTACTTTGTGATGGCACAAGGTCCACAGCTGTTCCATGCTTTCTGTAAAGAAAGAAGGGGGGGGGGAGGGAAAATGAATGCAGCTCCAGCCCCCTCACCTGTATCCTGGACACCACATGATCCTTACCCATAATCCACTTGGCTTTAATTTGAGAACAATGCATAACAGCATCACTGAATTAACAAACATGTTTTTACAATGAGTAACATGGAATAAAGAAGTCTCTTATCTAGGCCTGGCTACAATGTCCACTTATCCACATGCAATTAGACACTGCAGTTGTACTCTGTTGATCTGAGGAACAAAAGCAAGAGGTGGCAGTGCATGTACATACATGGGGACAACCTAAAACTATGTCTATATGATGACTGCTGAACTCAAACTTATTACAGCATAGAAGATCAGTTTGTTATAGAACTGAAAGCAATGAAATAATAGTGTGAGGTCTTTCCTTCTTTGCACTATACCAGCCTACATATGTGTGTGTAACCATGAAACCTGAAATGAGACACAGACACATATATTTTTGGCAAAATAAAAGGTCGCAGTTTATTTAGATATTAAACATTCCTGGTGGCGGTGAGAGGGTAACAGTCACCTAAGAACTGAACTTCAACCAAAAAAAGGTGGGGGGCCATCGCTCAACCACTAAACCAAGAATCACATCTTTATTATTGGCAGGTGGTAATCTGGCATCAACGTGACTGCTTCCCTTCTAGACTCTACAGTGTCACGCAAAGCGCGCCAAGTGACCCTCCACGCAACAAGGGTCAAGAGTCATGTTCCTTTGAAAGGGGCAGTGACGAACGGCCAATCTGGGTAGCTCCTACAATTAGTCTCCGACTGCACGGCGCTCCTACCCACTGCGCCTCTTCTGCATAAAGGAAGGGATGATTAAACTGCTTAAACTATAATCCCAAGTAGGGCAGGTGGGAGGTATCAGGACCAGAAAGACCCAGCATCCTCTGGTCACGGAATTTGATAGGGATATAAATACACCTCCCAGTGGAATCCTATTGGCTGGGTTTGTATTGTAAACACACAACTTTAACCCTTAATGGTAAGTGCTTTTTTTTTCAGAGACCCAACACATAATTTTAAAAGCTTACTGCCTCGCTTGTTATAAGTTGGCCATCTGGAGATATAACAAGTGATGAATTTCCCTTTTTTATTATAAAAAATAACTTTTGTAAGTCTTTTTGTAATATTACCTCCTGCTAATCCTTTCTTCAGTGTGAGGCTGCCCTAGCCTGGGGATAATTAGGAATGACCTAGTTCTCTGGAGAAATAAGCCACGGAAGCATGGGGTCCAGATTGTTGGCCTAATTGCTGAAAAAATACAAAACAAACAAACCTAAAATGTGCACTTTCATGCAGACTGTAACTACTTGCGTGCCAGAGCGTTTTCAATCCATGGATATTAACGTTTTCTAGAACATGCTTTGTATAACCCTAAGGACGTAGACATTTGTAGGCAAAAATTAAACTGCTGTCACTTTGGCCTTAATAAATGTACTCTTGAGCTTTTTTATTTAAAAAGCATCAATAGAAAAGTGAAATAATCGGGAATTTGGAGTGGAGACATGAACCGTTCAGCTCTGGAGCTGTAACCGTTGTGTAAACGGGTACAGCTGGAAATTGTAGTTATATTGGGAAGATTTCTGTGAGCTGCTATGGATGAAATCACGGCCAATAGAACGTATGCAGCTGGAGAGTGTACGCTGAAGATCGGGTCCACAGGAGATCTGACTTTCTTCAGAACTCTGCATCTATAAGGAAATGCTTCGTCATTATCATTTATAGTTTATTTATAAAGTACCACAAAACTCTGCTGCATCGGACTAGAAGAGGACAGAACAAGGGAGTGAAGGTTGTGCAGGAAAATAGGACGGTCGATGAGTATGAACAAGTGACCTTTCGTCTTTGACTGGTGTGAACAAATGTTTTGGTCAATTTTTAGTGGGAGCAGTCAAGGTGAAATGTAGAGGGCATCAGCCACATTGCATCAGGTCTAGGAGGGAGCAAGAGGAGAGAAAGTGGGTTAGGAGTTGTACACAAGCTGCTTGAGCATTTTGGAGGAAAAGGGGAGGAGAAAATGGAGGGGGGGGAGAGAGGGGGATTATGTAAAGAGATGGATTTTTGTGGAGCGGGACAAATTGAAGAGGTGGGCAAGCATGGGGGAGGGGAATGGACTTTGAGGATTAGGTCTGCACACCCTTTTCTTTAACAAGGGAGAGAACGGAGGTTAGATAGCGGAATGGAGCAGATGGTGGGGTGTTGGATGTGGCGAGAGGAGATTTGACTTTAAATTAGGTGGTGAAGTTGAGAGCAGTAAGTGCCACCTTCAACTCACCCTTCTGCCCAAAGCCTTCAAAGGAGTGATGGGGTTGCTCAATTGGGTGGATATCGGGTAGGTTTGCTTGACGAGAGAGCACTGTAGTAAAAAACAAGAAACTTGTAGAGTAGGAATTCTGTGTTGGATTGAGATTTTCTCCATTGGTGCACGGTAGTACAGGAACACTTCTGCAGCTGGCAGTCTATTTGGTGTGCAAAAATGTTGGGGTTTGGATCTCCGGCGTGAGGTGGCTGCTTTATCTAGGGCTGCGGTGTAGTGTTGGAGAAAGACTGCTGCATCAGGACTTATCTATAAAAGGAGAGAGTGGTGTCACAAGTGAGATTGAGAAGAGGATTGGGTCGAGATGAATTGGGTGTTGCTAGGTGAGACAGAAGTAAAGTAGATTGTGTTCAGCAAACTGGAAAGGCAAGTTGGAGAAGCCGGAGATGGAACAGGCTGGAGAAAACAAGATCTAAGTAGTGCCCAATACAGTGGATTGGAGATAATGACTAGAGGAGAGACCAGAGCAAGAATATGAGACAGAAGTTAGAAGTGTCAGTAGGGGTGGCGATGAGCAAAATTGTCAAGGAATTGGGATAGATCATTGCAAAGGTAGAGTGAAAAGATTAGTTAATATGAACTAAAACTGGTGCTAAGGGAAAAGATGGCTAACCCCTCCACCTTATCGGTCACCAGGTCGAGGAGTGTGGTTAAGAGAGAGACCCCCCCCCTCCGTAAGTGACTGCTGCAGGAGGAGCAGTGTTGGGTAGGGAAAATCCAAGTTTCAGTAATGGTAAAGAGGCTGAATGAATTGGAGAGAATAGGTGATGGATGTAAGATTGTTGCAGATCTAGCATTCCAAAGTGCAGTGGAAAAGTGGAGGAAGGGAAGCGGAGAGATTTGAAAAGGAAACTTTGGGGTGGAAGGACCGGTGTGAGTGAATATTGGGGGGGTTACCTGGTGCCCAGGGTTGGAGGAGATGACACCTGGAGGCGGTGGTGGTTAAATATCTACAAATAGCTGGTGCATATGTAATGCTAGTGACGGTACATGAATGAATTATACATGTTCAGTAAGAAGTATAATAGCAAATGTGTGTATTTGATCTAAGTACTAGAGAATCAGAAGTTAAGATCCTATCAATTACTTTAGTACTGTGCAATAAATACTGTCTTGTAAATGAATGGCAGTTGCAATAGCGGCACAAATCCAGTGCAATTAAAACCCTCTTCCGATTGTACCATGAAAACATGATTGTGTGCGTGTCTTAAAGCTAAAGCATACAGTGTGTTCCATATGGAAAAAGACTACACAGCCCAGAGTGTATGGCATGGATATCTGATAATGGCACTTTTGTTGAGCTCTGCAACTCTGACATCGTTTCCATATATGGTGTGTGTCCGGCAGACGTCTCCTGGGTAAACGCAGCGGTGTATCTTCAAACTCTTCCACTGGTAGACACTTGTACTTGCAAAATCGTGGGGACAAAAAGCGTGGGGTCCCGATTTTTACTAGTACCAGCATTGGGCTTTGCCAGCCGGGACTGTTTGCACAATATCAGGGAAAACACCAGCGTAAGATCCCCCTGCCATGATGGCAAACCAGCCCCAGGCCAGTCTGTGGTGCTAGATTTCAAAGGGAGATGGGGTCTGCAAAAAGTAAACAAAAAGTAAAATAAAGTGTCCCCCGTCCCACTAGGGGTATCCAACCGTGGTGGGTGTGGAGTAATAAAATGTTTTATAGTAAACACACAATTTTGACTTGTTACACTACAGGTCTCAGCAAGCACAGGCTATCACTAACAGTTTATGCATGCTGCTACTTCTAGTACCCCAAGCACCAGCAATTCCCATGGCTGGCAGTTGGGGAACCACAAGTACAAACATGCCCTGGCACCCAGGGCCCACTGCGACCTGTAGTGCACCAAGGCAAAATGTAAATAAACCAAACGCCTCATTTTAAACATAATTTTATTTGAAATAACCCCCCCCCCCCTCCCTAAAAAAAAAAAAAAAAAGCCATACTGATATGCCGGCGGGTCTGCCAGCTGGCAGCACTGGGGATTTCAATTTTGGGGGAGGAGGGGCATGCTTTTTATTTTGTAGATTATTATTATTTTTTTGGGTATGTTTTTCTTACCCCCGGGTATGAACTGTTTGAATGTCGACATTGTGACTGTCAACATCCCTACCGGTCGACAGACACTATGTCGCTATTTTAACCATGTCCCCAGATTTGGCGTCGCCAGATTGTGCCCAATCCCTTTGCGCTATTTTTGTCCAGGAAGTTGCTATTCCCCCAACTGGCAGATAGTAACTTTGTATATACAGATTGATATAAAGGAGATAAACATTGTATAGTAAGCATCTGTAGAAAAGAAAGTGTTTGTTTCATTATTCAATCTGCGGTACAATTGTTATGAAGTATTGGGCAATTTTTTAGACTTTACTGGTTTCTATTACTGAGAGGATATGAATTTTTTTTTTTTTTGTTGGATAAATTTATTGATTTGATTTTAAGATGATTTATGCACCAGCAGGTATGAATAGTTGTAAGATTTCATCAAGGCAAAATAATTGTGTGTGTTCGGTAATCTTTAGGCGCAATGCTATTGGAGAACAACATTTGGCATAATCTATATATTAGTAGCATAAGTGCAACTTTTGTTAGTGACTTATTTCTGTGCTGCTGTTATCGGAGCAGGACACATCATATATTAAATTAAAAGTCTTGGTCTGTAGATTTGCAGAAAAATATTGGAATTGTAATCATTTCGGAGTTATTTTGCAAAACATTTGCCTGCTATTTACAACGGTGCATTGCCATGGTCCTCAGGAAAAATGTGACCGTTGGCAATGCACCTGGGCACCTTGTGGGTGACCTGAAACATGACCTGCTGGGTGGTCTGGAAACTGGGACAGTTATTTGCAGCCACATATATCGGCTCCTCTTGCAGGGACCGGGGACCTCCATCACGGATTGCTGTGTTATTTCTTTATTCACAACAAACATGCAAAGAGGCTGCCCTCGAGGACGTCTATGTGGTGGAAAACTTACAGGTCGCCCAGAGCGCACAGTTCAAAGATCTTACAGTCAAGAATATTATCATCACAATCAACTTATAACAAAAAACAATTGATACACTGCTTGCCTTAGACCATGCCCACCAATGTAAGTTCGATGTAAGAACATATAATGTAGTTTCTAAATAAATTCTTTAGTTCCTTTTTAATATAATGATTTTTTTATATATTTATTCATTATTCTCTGTAAACATTTCTACATGTAATGTAGTGTATAAAAAAAGAAAGAAATAATAATTTTAGTAATTACTTTACCCTGGGGTTCCCTAATCCTTTTATGCTTTTATATTTTGTGAAATTTAAACAATAAAAAAATTGCTAATTTTTCTAAATTTCATCTTAAACCAGGAGAGGGCAGAACTACTTTTACTATAAACTAAATGGAATGTTTTGTTTTTTATACGGGCATGGGTTTTTGTTAAAAAAAAAAAAATTGTTTGTTTCAGTGTTTTTTCAAGACTGGCTGGCTGAACAAAAATTCAGGTTCTCCATGGCCTAAAGATATTTCTGTATTGTTTTCGTTTTCCTTGTCACATTGACAGTCGGTGTTCTGCAGCAGGGTGTGGGTGCAGCTGTGGAAGGAAAGATAATGGTCCTTTGAGTTTTTTGGCGAACTCGTTCTCATCTGTCATCTGAGGTTAGAGATGTTATGCAGATCCAAAGTCGTTTTTTTTTTTTTTTTTTTTTAAATACACTTCCTGTGATCAACATGTGACACAATACATTTCATTGTACTAACATATGACCAGATCACATATCTGGCATTGTCTTGTACAAGAAAAGTGTTCTGTAAGTTTTTTTTTTGTTTTTGTGTTTTTTTTTTTTAATACAATGAACTAAAAGTTCACTTGTTTGAACATACAGATCCGGCGTACCTCTAGGCAAACTTCTGCATTTGCCTAGGTTGCCAGGGTATATGTTGCGCCTAAAACACAGAATGAATGACATTATGTCACTCATTCATTGTCTTTATTGTCCCTGAGGCACCCCCACGTTGAGCACCGGCAGCTAACATTAAGGGGAAACAGCCAGCAGCTTCTTACCTGTGAACCTGTTGGCTGCTCCCCCATATTGGAAATTGATTGGGGGATGGTGTCAACTCCACACTAAGTGAGAAGCAGGGGGCTGGGCAGTGCCAAGGAGGTTGGTTTGGGATGGTGCCCAGAATGTGGACATATCTTGCCGCAGAACCTTTTTAGAATGTCCGGTTTGTCCAGACAGAACAAGGTGGGTTTTTGACACTGTTAAAGGATTCTGTCGTGGGGACATGTGTGAAGTTGCTGGAGGAAGGAGTGTCCTTGTCACTTTAACTTCTGTTGGAAAATTGCTGCCTTGTAAAACATCAGTTTGACTTGGCCTTACAGGTTTTATTTTTTTTGTGTAAGTATTGTGTACTGAATAATCTAATTTATTTAGTCCTCTTTATGAATATCTGTCTGGCTATGGTAATTTAAAATAATTTGCTTTAATGTACAATATTGGATTAGGCTACACAATTTCCAAAGACCCCAAAACTACTGACACGGCGTACAGAGGCTATGGGGGGGAATGTATCAAGCTGAGAGTTTCTGGCGGGTTTGAAAAGGGGAGATGTTGCCTATGGCAACCAATCAGATTCTAGCTATCATTTTGTAGAATGCACAAAGTAAATGATTATTGGTTGCTATAGGCAACATCTCCACTTTTTCAAACCTGCCATAAACTCGGAGCTTCATACATTTCCCCCTGTGTATTGTGACAACTGCTGAAGGGCAGAGAGAGGTGGCTGCTCTTACTTCCAAAACCTTAGCATGTAACGCTTTCTCGTTGACCTTCCCTGCTTGGAGGCCATGCTAGAACTTGTAGTTCCACAACAGCTTACAGCCATACCTTGCTCACTACATCTTTTCTGAGATTTTATAGTTTATTGTGCATATTTTCCATGAAGTAGAGCAATTGTCACGTTGCACACAGGCAATGAATGGTTAGATATGATGAAGGCGTGATGCAACAGACCTGAACCGTTTGATTGTATGTTTTTTTTTTTGGGGGGGGGGGGGGGGTTGTTATTTTGTTTTTAAATATGATTGCTTTATTTATTAAATGATTTCATCTGGAGTTGCCTGGATAATTCAAACGGATTTGAAATTCAACTGAATGTGGCCACTCGGTAACATAAAAAGATTAGATTGTGGTTTGAAGTTTGCAGTTCATTCAGGATTCTTAAAACATGTTGAACTATAAAATACTACCAGTTTGAGCTGGTTAATTTTTTTATTTTTTTTTGTCATTCGAACAGTGTTCAACTGAAGTTTCAAAGTTTGCATTTTCCTTGGAAAACTGTTGAAAATACTATAAGTTGTAGCCATTAAACTCTGACATGATGGAATTGGCACATACCTGATCAAATTTGCTTATCCTACTCAAATTTCCCTTTATTTTTTTTGGGCTATCTAAAGTTCAAGGTTTTTCTGTCAAATTTTGGAAGCTGTACCTGTACCGCCAGCTTTGGAGGTGGTTAATCTGCTGTGTAAAAATCCAGTTTTCCTCCTTTTATACCAATATTTTTGTTGGCCTTTGCAAAGGATTTTTTTTCCCCTTGCTCTTGTGCCTGGCTTGATTTGCATTTTCTCGTATACACAGGGATATTTCCAGCAGTAATTTATTCAAACTTCTTATTCATGCTGCTTAAATGTCACAGGGTCAGATAAATGCTAAGGAAATCATTGTTTTATCACTAGATTGGACCTCCGAGGCTCTAGCTTGTTCAAATGGAAGATCTGTCTCTTCTTTTCATTTCTAAATAGTTTGAAAATCTTGTCTCCCCCCCTATACCCCAATATGTACATTTATGTGTAAGCTTGTTTCTTTGTTTACAGATTATGTGAACCGTTTGCCAAATACATTAAGATTGAGTGGATCGTATAGTGGTACAGACACATACGTTTCCATGCCATAGATAGATGTGTGTGTGTGTGTGTGTGTGTGTGTGTATATATATATATATATATTTGTATATATGTGTGTGTGTATCGTACTAATAGGTCATATAAGAGTAATTACTCATTTGGATATAATCCATTTATATGACCGTGGTGGTAAGTGCTTGTTTATGTACTGTGGTTTTAAGCATAAGACAGGAGGCACAAGAACCTGAAGGAAATCCTAAAGAAGATGACATATACCCCACACACCTTCCCTTTTTTCACTGCCTTCCTCACACCTCATCCCTCTGCTCAACACATAGACTTGGCTCTAGGTTCTCAGCTTCATTTTGTTCCAACCCTGTTTTTCTTTTGAGGCATTGGAGCCAACTAACTGTGCTGGAACTGGGGGAAGGAAGAAGCATTGTTTCACTGTCAACTATCCATGAAACTTTTTTAGATCCAATGTTGACAAATCAGCTGGCATCTGAGAAGGGAGACGATGGTTGACGACATCATAAATCTAGGTGCCTAGACAATGGGGTGCCCAGACTCTTCAGAACTCCAGCATAAGACATAATGCTCCATTAAGACATGGTTACTTTAAACAGACCATGCCCTTGGTTTACCTTTTTAATGGTACCAAGCAGCTAGGTGACAACCAGATTGTCTACATTACTGGACCATGTATGCTTGTGGTGAACAGATTACTGTATTCGATTTTGGGGTTCATAATTCTCTATTGAGCCTACTGTGTGTTTAAAAAAAAAAACGACTTTCTCAAAAGGGCTTCTCAACTTATAAACTCAATCTTAATAGAATAGATATCAGGGGTTAGATTTCAGATGATCGATGATGAGGTATTCTGCAAAACTGTTTTGTTTAGGTACCTGTTACATAATTGAGGAATTGCTGGAATACTTTTGACTTGTGTATTCGTGAGGTAGCGGTAACTAGTGAATTGATATACTATGTTCTTGTGAATAAGAGCGCAGTCTACACAATGGCTGTCTCTATGTGTAGGTGTCGGGTCTACATTAAGCAAGCACTCTTTAGGTGTTCTCTCTCATGTCATGCATTTTTGCAAAACACAGCTAAGAAGTAAATTTAGGAGGTAGAACAGAATTGGCGGCTTGTGTGGTGTTCCGGACTTAAGGTGACTGGACTTAAAAAGTGTATATGCTGTAATCTATAACTCGTTCACATAGGTACATATGACTGACATATCACTTTTGATTTTTGGGCGTTGTGCGCTTTAATGGTTCTGAAAACTGAGGTGGGGGAAGGAAGGAGAGCAGGATCCAAGAGAAGGTGTTAGAAGGGGTATCGGGCTTAGAATCAAATAGGAATCGATATTAATAGATCTCACCTTGGGCCCCTTGATTGATATAATCAAGGGCCCCTTCTAACACCCCCATGCTCAAGTGTTGCCGAGTGAATTGGACTCTTGTATGGTTTGGTCTGCTGGTACTGCTACTGTAGTAAATGCTGCTGATTCTAGAGTGTGTCTGTTCTGCAATAGAACCTCCAGGATGCTGGGAGTGGTAATGCAGAATGCACAGTCTGGGCAGGATGCTGTGGGTGCTCCTGGAGGTTCTGTACTGCATTTGGCAGTATCCAAAGTGTCGCCAAGACCAGAGTGATGTGAAGTCTGTACGTAGAGGTCTGTGGATACACTCGTGTTTCTCTTTCTGCAGTCACACCAGAGTGTCAGCTCACAGGGACACTGCTACTAAATGTGCTGGAGAGTAAAGCTGTAGGGTGTTATAAGTGACTTTAACTGAAACTATTTTGTTTAAATGGTTCTTGGCACCCATTCATTTCATGGCTTGTAACCATACACCACAACACCTGCGCTGTCTGATTCATTGTTACGAACACAAATTTATTTGGTAATCCTCACAAGACGAAATACAAGAAAAAACTGTAAAGGTCGTTTGTTAACGTATTACATTGGTATTTAATCAATTTCCTAAGGTGAACTGACTGGAGCAGTTGTTTGTCTTCAGAGCTCAGATAATTATTGCAGTTCCTCTGTGTACAGTGCAAATGTTTTGTTTTTCTATTTCAGAATAAATATACCTCTGTGAGAGGTCCAACAGTTACTACAAGAGATTCATCATGAATATTAATAGACATTTTAAAGCAAATCACAGAAAATCACCAATCAGGGGGAAGGATAAAAGATTATGCCCAAGACTTTCACTCTCCTCCAGAGCACGGTCATGTCCTCCATAAGGAATGGAAGGAGAAGGGCACTTGTTAGATTGGCCACCAAGACTACTGTGGCAACTTGGCAGAGTTAACCTTCCGTGGGAGATATAAGCTATAACCTTCACTTTATGGTGGCAAATAGAAACCATTGTTAAAGGAAATGGTTATGAAATCTCATCTAGTGTTTGTCATAAACCATGTGGTAAACCCACATTACTGTACCACGTGGAGATATATTATATGGTCTGCTTAAACTTGTATGGTCAAGATTAAACTTAGTATAAGCCTAACACATGACCCCATGAACACTATTGCCATCATAAAGCATGATGGTTGGGACATGTTATGGGGATGCTTCAGCCCAACGACAGAATGCATGGAGGAGGACCTGCTTTTGTGTGCAAGAGATCAGGGACTTGGGAGAAAATATATTTTCCAGCAAGGCGACGGCCCAAAGGTTAGCTACAGTGGGGTCTTTTAGAGAAGTGTGTGTGCGCATGTCTAGGAGGGGCCCAATTAAAGCCTAGAACCCAATGCCATCCACAATCTGGGGAACTATTTAAACTTTGCTGTTCACCAATGGAACACAAGCAATACTGCAAAGAAGGATTGGTGGTTCTCCCATTAAACACAAGGGTGATAAGCGTTTTATGTATTGCTTGGCCTGCTGGCAACGCTCATCCCCTACCTCTTATTATTTGTAGAGATGAGCGCACTCGGATATCTGAAATCCGAGCCCACCCGAACGTTGCCGATCCGAGCCGGATCCGAGACAGATCCAGGTATTCCCGCCAATTGCAAAACTGAAACCGAGGCTCTGAGTCATAATCCCGCTGTCGGATCTCGCGATACTCGTATTCTATAAATTCCCCGCTAGCCGCCGCCATCTTCACTCGGGCATTGATCAGGGTAGAGGGAGGTTGTGTTATGTGGTCCTCTGTCCTGCTATATCTCGTGCTGTGCTGTGCTGTGCTGTGTTCTGCTCAGTCCAAAAAAAGTTCTAAAAAAAATAATTCTTAAAAAAAAAGAAATTAAAAAAAAATATCCAAAAACAATCCTGCAGTAGAAGTCCATTGGTACTGCAATATTACAAAGTTCACTGATTCAGCAGTATAAGTCCATTGGTACTGATATATTACAAAGTTCACTGATTCAGCAGTATAAGTCCAGTGGTACTGCAATATTACAAAGTTCACTGATTCTGCAGAATAGACTGGGAATTAGTGGAAATGATTGTTATTGAGGTTAGTAATAGCGTAGGAGTGAAAATAAACAAAAAAAACTAACCAATTGATTCATGATGTAAGGACATATAGGGCATATTCAGATAGGTCTGGCGCTTGCGATTACGCCCGGCTACACAATTTCTGTTACCGCAACACTGGATTTATGTAACAACGACCATGGGCTATATCTACCGTTCTGGGTAAAAATGACTAAATAAGAGTTATGTAAAGGATTCTCTTCCTGGAGGGTATACTGCAGTAGCGTGTTAGTGATTTAAGTAGTGACCCCATGTGGTTTATGTTTGTGTCATCAGGTTAAATGAGATGGTGGTTCTGTTAGTGTTTGCCCAGCAGCAATGCGCTTCAGCCAGATCCGCAGAACGGCTTTCTGTTTTTGGCAATCAGTGCATGGGCAAAGGAAAAATAAGTCTACAAGTTTATGGGTTTCCAGCTTTGCTTGGTTAATAACTTTTTTACCTGTGTAAAAGTGGCCCCGTGTTTTTATAGTTACATGGTTTTTTACTCAAAGCAGCATAAAAATTAGAATTGTAAATTTGGTTTCTTTTCCTGACTTGACAGATCTCTCCATTCTTGGGAGATGCAGAGAACAAGGTTTTTATTCAGATTTGTCTGACTTATGTCTGCCCTGCTCTTTCCAGGCAAAGGTTTCCCAAAATCCAAGAGTAGCCTCAACATTTTTGGGAGAATTGGCAACTTTGTATCTTTTAGTAATGTTTGTGGCATCATCGTATATGTTTTCCCCATGTTTGTGTTACATAATGTTATGTGCCTTTTATAGTAAGCTGGGTATGGTTTTCACTTAGCTGGTATTTTTCATTCTGGCTAGAAGAAAAAACCTGACTTCGTCCAAGTGAAATAATTCCCATAGACTTAACACCCGCACCTGGGGGTAAATGTATCAAGCTGAGAGTTTTCTGATGAGTTTGAAAAATCAAATCAGATTCTAGCTATCATTTATTTAGTACATTCTACAAAATGATAGCTAGAATCTGATTGGTTGCTATAGACAACATCTCCACTTTTCAAACCCACCAAAAAACTCTCCGCTTGATACATTTACACCCTGGTTGTTTGCTATAAATGAGAAGTCCATGCTGGACTCAATTAGAAAAGTATTCTAGAGGAAAATCTGAGTCCAGTTGTCTGACAAGTTTGGCCAAAATTGGATAATGAGCAACAGGGCACTGATAATCGGCACACCAGCAAACACACAACTGGGTGACTTAAGCTGGGTACACACTACAGAATTTTCCACCAACTTTTTATGTCAATCGATTTTACGTGCGACTGATGGTCCGATCGCTCGGTCCATGGACTGCATACACACCAGCCTTGTTTTAAAAGATAAAGGGAAGAGCGGACGTCCCTTAAGCGACTTTTTACAGCCATGTTGTCGTGAGCAATAATTGCAATTTCGTATACATCGGTAGGAAGTTTATACACACTACACAACGGAAACGAGATTGGAACGAAAATATTAAATGCTACGACCGACCAAATGAGGCGACGGTCGTCCATTTGGGCAGACTTTCGACCAACGTGTCACTGCACACACTGACCCGACTTTTGAACGAGCGGTCGTATGTCAGCTGATTGAGCCGATTATTGGATGAAAACCGTGTAGTGTGTACCCAGCTTAAGCCAATCCAGACTTCAGACTTGAGGTGTTGTGTGAGGACCTTTTTTTTTTTAAAGAGATTTATGCCTATAAAAATGCCCTCAACTTAAACAGTGCTTTAATGCGATGTGGGACAAAATTCCTCAAATACTGTATAGTACTGATAAACTCCTACAAAAAATGACTACGTGAAGTTATTGCTGTGATTCCACAAGCTGCTAGGTGATAGGATGCACTCTTCACGTCTCCGTATATGTTGGCTATTTTTATGTTGACTAAATAATGACAAAGTAAAGTGTTGTGCTATTTATCACGAAATGATATATATCAAACTTTAAGGGGGGTATTCAATTGTTAGCGAGATCCCCGGAAAAACGAGCGCTCAAAATATATTAGCGTTAATATGGTAATATGCGCGTAAATACCGTTAAAACGGTAGTTTACTCGCTGAATTTCGAGGTGAAATTCAGCGAGTAATTACCGTATTAACGCTAATATTTTTAGAGCGCTCGTTTTTCCGGGGATCTCGCTAACAATTGAATACCCCCCTAAGACTTTGAGGACTTGTTGATTTGTTAATTCCTCATATTTTGTAACCGATTTGACTGTATGGGAGGAATTCAATTCCCCCCCCATCCCCGAAGTAGCGCAACGTTAAACCTCTTACTGCTATTTCTGAGCTGCGAGCAAAAAGCCAGTGTTGAATCTACCGCCATAACGGTAACTGTGCGCAGGCCGTGTTACATTTTACATTAACGCTGCCAATTTAATTCCCCCCCCTATATGTGTACATATAAACTTGGTTATGTATGTTGCTTTAACAGGACTGCAGTGCATAGTCAAGTTTAGGTTGGACGCTAAACTTCACACACCTAAATATTGACATTACATTTCTGGGATTTAGCAGTCCTTTAAACTTTTTAAAAGGTGTGGTTTTTTTTGTTTGTGGGTGTAATGTATATAAAAAGAATAAAAATTTGCATGAACCTTGTGTTACACCCCTGCAAACTAGTTGCTAGAAAAACACTGAACATTACTTTTATGGTCCACTGTAGGATCTCATTCCTGTTCATCTTTCTGTCTGACAGAGAAAGTGAAATGTCCACACTGTGTACAAGTGGCCACATTTCTCCATGACCTGGACCTATTAGCCTGTGATTTACTGCAAGATAACGGCCCTGAACTTTTCACTTGCCAGATA